>NW_013618351.1:0-4540 GCF_000695525.1 Brassica oleracea var. oleracea
AAAAAAGATGACAAAGAAGATATGTAATTAAGTAAGAGCATGGAGTCAATAGTTTGGATAAAAAGGGCTTCAAAGGCTGAACTTACAAGACTTTGAGGCTTGGAATTTTGGTGAGTTCTCTAGGGATTGAACCAGTCAATCGGTTGTCATTGAGGCGGCTGCAAACATTAAACAGTTCAAGAGTATGAAGAGATCAAGCATTAAGAAGAAAAAGCAATAGACTTTTCAGAATTTTGAGAAAAAACTTACAGAAAGACCAGAGACTTCAATTTCCCCAAAGAAGTAGGAATATTCCCAGTAAGATTGTTGTTGTAAAGATCCAAGCTGATGAGGCTTTTCAGGTTTCCAAGCTCAGATGGTATAGTTCCTTGGATGTTGTTTTTGTACAGCTCCCTGTGTCAATTATAAGACAAGTTAATCTACATTCTCTATTACATAAATCAATATCGTAGTGGATGCTTTCGCTGCACTTTATGATATGTAACTTTAATTTCCACTATCTATAACAGCTGGTACTGCAAATAAAGTTTAAAGTGCAAAGCCAAAAGATGTGATGACATACAAATACTGTAAATGTTCGAGCTTCCCAAGCTCAGGGGCAAGATCTCCTGAAAGGTTTGAATTACCCAAATCCCTGCCAAAAAAACAAAAGAGATACATATTTAAGAAGAGAATACAAATCTTTATCAAAAGAGATACGATTACAAGACAATGTTAAGCATTCTTTTTAGAACACCCAACAAGTTGTGATCGGTTCATTAAACAGTTCTCAGAGATCAATGAATCCACCAAGATTCTTCTAAAAGCGTATGAACTCACAAAAGCAGGGAACAGAAAGTAATCTTAATCAGTAACAAAGAATTGAGAAAACCATGAGGTACAACGTAGGCAAAGTTAAACTGATTACTAGATGGAATAACTATTGGGGGGGGGGGGATTCTTTCGAGACTTTTAAGGAATCCAATATGACTTAAGAAAGATCTACACAGTGCAAAACATGAGAGAGCTTTAGATTTCCTCCTTTTGTCATACTAGAAAGTTAAACAAGAAAGTGTTCTTTTCTATCTAACGCCGTACTCTGCATTTGGATCTGTGTAAAGGACCATATGATAAGATATTTTCATGAAACTTAAAAGAAACCAAATTAAAGAGTTCGATAAATAAGTGCTTCCAAGGACAAATGAAAGCTGAATCATCATCACAAGATAAACTAAATCCCTTATTTTGAGTTGACAACAGTTAAAAGAGAGAAAAAACAAACCTCTGGGCAAAAAACTAGGATTAATCAATGAATTATTATTACTATTACAATTACAAAGCATATATATGTTCCAGATAAAAGAAATCTCTAACAAGTAGTAATAACTTAATGAAACAAGTTCATCTATCTTCCCCAAACAAAAACATAACAAGCTTCGATTAAATAAGTCTTAACACCATCACGTTAAATCTCAGAGTCCCAATTTAATCGACTGGAAATTAAAAAAAAAAGAAGAAGCTTTTAATACAAAATTAGAAACAAAACACAGAAGCTATGTCCTAAAAAAAAAATAGAACGAAGAGAAAGGTTCAATTCCGAGAAACATGGAGACAGTATCATTAGGGTCCCTTACACACGAGTGACGCGGCTGTCTTGGTTACAGGAGACATGGAACCAGGTGCAAGGATTGACAAGATTCTGATCCCAGCTCTGGAGCACATGGTCTGGATCCGTTAAGCTCTGTCGAAGAGCGTACAGAGCATCTCCATCTGAGTTCGCCTCCACCAGCTGAATCAGAGCGAAGGTCAGAGTTAAAGAAGCTACCAAGAGCTCCAACCCACAGTTTCTTCGAAACGCCATGTGAGCTTTTCGAGTAGAGGGAACTTTTCAGATCAGAGGAGAAGGAGATAGAAATTAGGGTTTGGTTACTCTCTCTCTCTCTCTCTCTCTCTTTGGTTGAAGTTGATGAGATGGATTACCGTGTGGGAAATGGCGGATATATTAATACTGACTACTACTTTTCAATGTTTAAAAAAAATATATTTCTGTCTTTAATCTAATTTTTATTGGTGTGGGATTTGATTTAGCCGTTGATTTTAAAGAGATGAAAAGTCTTTTCTAACTTTATTTTTGGTTTTAAAAGTCAGTCTACTCTTCTTCTCTAGTGTTTGGTCAAAGAAGAGTAAAGAGGTTTGTTTGCGTAGCGTTTGGTCAATTTTGGAAACTAGAGTTCACGCGGAAACCAACAGTGTTTTCTTTGTTCACACATTATTCTTCCTTCTCCTAATCAAAAATCTGTTAACTGTAACTGATTGCGTTACAGTTTTGATGGAATATGAGTTTAGTGCACTAACCAAAAAAAAAAAAGGAGATTGAGTGCAACTTAATCTGCGAATGAGACGGCTGTACTTTTTATCTTCTTCTGTTAGTAATAAATAAACTATCTAAACTACTTATTTACTTTGGTCCGTCCAATGTTATACATGAATCAACAATCTGTATAATGTGACTGATTGCGTTACAGTTTTGTACATCTTGATGTTTAGTGCACTATAACCAAAAAAGAGATTAAGTGCAACTTAAGAATTAAATATTTAAGTAAAAAAAGTCAATGATATTCGATACACTTAAAGATGGAATCTGATCCGACAAACACATACTAGGCACTTAAATGTCTGGAATAAAAGCAACTCCACTTCTTCCTCTATAAAATAATGAGAGTAGATGACAAAATAAAGGATACAGATTGTTCCTTTTTCACCTTATATTTAAATTTTAAGTGGCGCTGATCGAATTATGAACATATCTTAAACGAAAAATAGTCGTATGTGGTATGTAAAATCGAGAACCGAAAGTCGAAGATTTGTAACGTTAATTGTGATGGGCTTTAGGCAGGCCAGGCCAGAAAAAATCCTATAAACACCCCTATCGGCCTAAGAAAAGGCCAGCAGCTATGTAGTTAAGTTTCATACTAGAAAGCCATGTTGCCTTTATAATTGGAAGGAACACCACCTTCTGGATGTGACCTAGGAATTGAAGTAGGAACTAAATACAATGCCTGATTTGTTGATAATGTAATCGTTTCGTTGGTAGTTTTAGTTTTTATGTACCCATATATTAAAGATATTTATTTTATTTTTAAATTTTAAAAATATTTTTAGTGATGAAATTAGAATTTATTTTATTTTAAAATTTTAAAAATATTTTTAGTGATGAAATTGTGTTTCTATATAAAATGATCTAATCTATTAACAATTGTGATGATCTATATATAGAAGAATGGTGTAGACATGCCAATAATTGTAAAGTGGCATTTAATTATTCGAAAAATAACTAATGAAATGTTAGTAATTGCTGCTGCATATGATTAATTAAATAAATGTTTGGCCGAATTGTTTTTCAATTGTTCGAAAATAAGGAAGAGTAATTCTCTCAAATAGTTCTTTTTAAGTTTTTGTCACAAAATAACAAAAAAAAAATGACCAAAATAGCTCTTTTTTATTTTGAAAATTTTAAT
The DNA here is from genome assembly GCF_000695525.1 of Brassica oleracea var. oleracea. Lineage (NCBI taxonomy): Eukaryota > Viridiplantae > Streptophyta > Magnoliopsida > Brassicales > Brassicaceae > Brassica > Brassica oleracea. Next base: position 3,498 of record NW_013618351.1, read on the forward strand.
TTAATTTTTAATTTTTAAAAATTTGAAATCAAATCCCCAAAACCCCACTCCTTAACTCTAACCCCTAAGTCTACATTAGTTAACAGTATGGTAAAATTTTTTTACCTTTTAATAAAACTTATTATGGTCATTTTCTTCATTGAAGACTATTTTTGTGACAAAAACTTAAAAATATATATTCTAGGGAATTTCTCATTAAAGAATGACACTAATGGAATTAATGGGATCGAAAATCTTTTTTAAAAAAAGAAAAAAAAAATAATGGCATAAAGTTGTAAATAAATTAAAAACTTAAGGGTAGAATCATACTAGAGATTTTTTTTTTTTTGAAACTCAAAAAGGTTACACCCGAATCTATTAAAGACATAGGAGAGTCGATCTCTGTCTTGGACCAACAATGCAACTCCTGCTCTAGTGAAAACCACTAGGCCACGACAATGTGATGATAATAGAGAATCTGCTCTAATAACATAGATGTGAAATTCTTTACGTGTAATAAAACACACAACAAGCAAGTCTTCTTTAGAAATTCTTCTTCTTCCTCTTCTGCAATGATTGTAATTAAGTTGTGGTTGACATAAAAATCAATACAGTATATGTTACTGTTCATAGTCTTTAAGCATATGACACTGAATCTGGAACAGCCTTACTGTATAGGTCGGTTTCTTGGGAAGGAAGAAAACTTTAAAATTTGGTTTAGGGGTTTGAAAAATGAGAGAATGCGATTAAAAAGTCCCTCTCTCTCTCCCCCAATTATTATTCCTAACATACATCGTTTCAACATCAATCAGTAGATATGTTTAGAAACAAACATGACAAGTGCAAGCGTCTCACTCACAAAAACGTCCAATTATTATTATTTTTTTAAAACGTCCAATTAAACTTTTATTATTTAATTTAATTGATTTCCCGATTTTTAGTGGCATATTTGTTTAACAGTATCAACAATGATTATTTGTCAAAAATACAAAAATAGTAAATCGATTCAAAAATTTTGGTTTTGAAAAAAAAAAAAGAAAGTACCGCAATAAGCTCCTCGATTC
>NW_013618352.1:0-4538 GCF_000695525.1 Brassica oleracea var. oleracea
CTCGCCACTCTCTGTTTTTCTTTTTCACAACGACTGGGTTAGCGAGCAAGTCAGGATACCAAACTTCCGTTATGGATCCGACTTTGAGAAGTTTTTCGACTTCGTCGTTGACTAAGCCAGCGCTCGGGCCCAAGGTTTCATCTCTTTTGCTTGATAGGTTTGAAAGTCGGGTCGACGTTGAGCTTGTGGCACGTGATGTTTATATCAATCCCTGGCATGTCATCTGCGGCCCATGCGAACGTGTTCAAGTTCTTTTTCAGACAAGCAATAAGCTCAATTTTCAGAGACTCGCTCTGGTTCGCGCCGATTTCGACACAGCTGTCTGGGAATGCTTCGTCTAAGCACACCGAGACAATGGGCTCGTAGGCTGGTTCGCGCTTTCCCTCCAAGACTTCAGCTGCTCGTGATTGCCAAAAGACTTCGGTTTCGCCTTATTCTGGGGTGTTGCCCATGGAGGATGATTTCTTTTTCTTTTTAGGCGTTACCTCCGCTAAAGGGTTCTTTCGGTTTAATTCTGCGGCGAAGTATACTCGTGAGATTCTCCGATCTCCCCAGATGGTCTCGATTCCGCGAGGGGTTAGGAATTTGAGACACATGTGGTATGTCAACGGGACTGCTTGCACTGAATTCAGCCATGGAGTTCCTATGATCGCGTTATACGACGCAGGTCGATCGATGACCAAGAACGCCATGATTTTTGTCATGCTGTCGGCTTTAACCGAGAGGTTGATTGTGCCGAGAGTCATGGTTGCCTCCCCTGAAAGTCCTACTACTGGATTCTGATCTTCCGCGATTTTTGATGGGCAGATTCCCATTCTCTCGATGGTGCTTTTGTAGATGATATCGGCCGAGCTTCCGGTGTCGACCAATATCCTTGCGATATCGATATTCTGGATTGTCTGCTCAACGACAAGGAGATCATCGAGAGGTTTGACCAGATCGGTCGTTTCTCTCTCCTTGAAGGAGATAACATCGCTGCCTGTTCGATCAGACATACCATGCCTTAGACGTTCGGTGGTTTTCGAGTTAGATAATCCGACGCCCCCTCCTTCTAGCGCCAAACTGTGGGAACCGAAATTTGCACTGTCAATTTTCCGTAAATACGGAAAGATAGAAAACCTAAATTTCCCAGAGGTCCCAGATTATCTGCGTAAACACACTAAAAACGAAAGAGACAAAGTAAACAGATTATTGAAAGTAGATTGCGCAGAGGCGTATTATTGATTGGTAAAAGAACAAGGTTACAAGACTCACGAGAGATAAGACATATAGGGTTTCGCTAGACGAGTTGATCTTAGAACAAGGACGAAAATAGTCTAAGTAAAAATCCAGCCGCCAAAATCCTAAGTTTTCCTAAGCTAGCAGAGTTCTCCTAGTTCTAAAACATCTCTTGCCGCGTCCTCGGCTCTGGCTCCTCTTATATATTCCTCCTAAGTCGGTTTTCGCGGAAATATTCCTTTTCTTTTCGATCTTCATCATTACCTTGGAAACTTTACATTTATCTTCCGATTTTGAGAGATTTATCTTGAGTGGGCTTGGCTTTGTTTATGAAAACGTGAGTGGGCTTTTAACCGCGTTCTGGGCCTCTTTGGGCCGTATTCCAACTTAAGCGTTTTTTGCGATTTCTTCGAAAGAACGTTTATTGATGCGACATCGGTTTGCCGAAGAAGTTCATATTTCTCTTATTGTTAGACAAGTATGGTGTCAAGTTAACCGTCGTCGTTTATACGGAAACCATGAAATTTATTCAGGAAGACGAGTTCTCACGGTTCTTATTATAAAGCTCCAATGGCAACCCCGATTGATACGAAACAAGAGCGAGTTCTATACAGTCTTGGGAGAGGAGCATTGCGGACAGGACGAGAACAACACGATCGTCCCAGCTCGGCCATCGCCAAACTGGACAGGTCCAGCTCGGCGGACGGCCGAGCTGATCGCGTGTTTGATTCAGCTCGGCCATCCGCCGAGCTGGTCGCGTGTTCGGTCCAGCTCGGCCATCCGTCGAGCTGGACTGGTCCAGCTCGGCGGACGGCCGAGCTGGTCGCGTGTTCGAGCACTGCCATCCACCGAGCTGGTCGCGTGGTCGATCCACCTCGGCCATCTGCCGAGTTGGACTTGTTCAGGTAGGTGGATGGCCGAGCTGGTCGTTTGGTACATCCAGCTCGGCCATCCGCCGAGTTGGACGTTGTGCTCTGTCCACCCTTCAATAAAACTGGCATAACTTATGCTACAGAATGTTGTTTGACCTCAGACCGGTGGCACTGAAAAGGTAACTCAAAGCTAACTCAAACCTCTTAAGCCAGTGCGAAGCTTCTCCAGATAGTGAGTACTTGAAGAGCTTGCAAAAGAGATAGTCCTCAGGGACTCCATTGGCTTTAATGGCAGAAACCCTTTGAAACTTGTCCTAGAGATATTTTACCGAGAGTGTGTCGAGAAGGTTTCCGCGATGAAATATGATTTTAGACGTTGATTCCGAGATAACTGTTTTTGACCCCAACAGTAAAATCCATGGTATATCAGGTCCCCGCTAGGAGACCCCTCTGGTCCCCGCTAGGAAGTATTTCGGGTCCGGTCCCAGGGACCATCCCCTTCCACCCGGAAAAAGGAAAACTTCCGATAAGGAGAACCTTCCATATTTCCGAATATGGAAGAGTTTAACCTACTCAACCCAACTAAGGCCGACATAAAAACAACTATATAAGGGGAGCCAAAACCCTAGAGCAGGGAATCGACACTTGGAGACTTAGAGATTAGAGCTAGGCTGCTAGAACTAGGGTTTATACACCAATCTATTGTAGTTCCAGCTCTTTGATCTAATAAAACGTCTCTTTCTACCTTATTACTTGCAAAATCATATGAAATCAAAGCCATGTCCATCGTTCCGTGGTACTCACAAAGATCCTACACAAAAATCCCCTAACATAGTCTGTCACTACTAAAAGGAAGACTTTTTGTCCCGGCACCAATGGGAATTTTCCTACGATATCCCTGCCCCACTTTCGAAATGGCCAGGGAGAGCTGACGGATTTAAGGTTTGCGGGGCGTGCCTTTGGCACTGGTCGCAGAATTTAGCCAGCTTAAGGGCGTCTTCTGCCATCGTGGCCCAGTAATAGCCGGCTCTCCTAGCTCTGAGTACCAAGCTTCGGCCGTTTGTATGAGAGGCATATACCAATATCTTGGCCGCTTCCCTAGCGGTGAGGCATCGTAGATAGGGTCTTGAGAGGACCTTCAATATAATTTCCCTTGGGAAATGCAGTATTTGGCTGCTTGAATGAGAACCGCACTCTCCCTCGTGAAGCTCTACCAATATTCTGGCCGCTTCCCTAGGGGTGAGGCATCGTAGATAGGGTCCTGAGAAGGACCTTCTATATAATTTCCTTTGGGAAATGCAGTATCTGGCTGCTTCCCTCCTTATTTTTCGGCTCTCGCCGTGATCCTCAGGGAGGATATCATTTTCTAGGTAGTTGATGATGGGGGTCGTCCTGGTTTCTTCTTCTTCTATGGCGGAGACTACCTCAAGCTCTGCCTCTTTTTTCATTCCTGGCCATTGAAGTACCAGCAGTGCAATGCTCATTTGACTCGTGGTCTCCAGGGCGGACCCTAGGTTAGCTAGGTCATCGGCCTAAGAATTCTGCTATCCGAGGATCTACACGAGCTTGCAGCGTCGAAATTCGCCTATCAGGCGCTTGGCCGCGGGTAGATATCTGATCATGCTTGCATCTTTGGCATGGTAATCCCCTTGTACCTGAATTATTATCAGTTGTGAGTCGCAAAAGACCTGGATGTTTTCTTGCCCCATTTCCTTTGCGAGTGATAAGCCAACGATCAAGGCTTCGTACTCGGTTTTATTGTTTGTCACCTTGAAGTTGCATCTCACGGCCCTTGAGTCTGACTGACTCTCCAGTAGGGGAGGTTAGGACTATGCATGCAACTGTACCCCTGACGTTACTGGAACAATCAACATACAGGGTCCATTCTCCCTTCTATCCTTCCTTATCTCGGAGGCTCACCTCCTGTTCAATGGCTGGAAGCATGGTGGGAGAGAATTCGGCAACAAAATCCGCTAGGACTTGTGATTTGATAGCCGTGGCAGGCCGGAAGATTAGTTCTTACTCCGCTAGCTTTACTGTCCATTGGGCGAGGCGTCCTGACACTTCAGGCTTGTGGAGAACTGCTTTGATGGGGAAAGATGTAACCACCACAACCTGGTGAGCCTCGAAGTAAGGGCGTAGCTTCCGGGCTGCGATAACTAAAGCCTGGGCGAGCTTCTCGAAGTGGCTGTTTCGAGTCTCCGCATCTAGGAGGGACTTTCTAACATAATAGATGGGATATTTCTTTCTCCCTTCTTCCCTTACGAGGACGGCGCTTACTGCATGTTCTGATACCACCAAATAGAGTAGCAGAGTCTCTCCATCTAATAGTTTCGAGAGGAGAGGCGGCATAGTGAGGTTGGCCTTTAGGTCGGTAAGGGCAGTTTTGCATTTGCCGGTCCTGTTAGGGAATTTTTGTGTAGGATCTTTGTGAGTACCACGGAACGA
>NW_013618353.1:0-1293 GCF_000695525.1 Brassica oleracea var. oleracea
TTTACAAAGTGTAGCGAATACCGGGGTCACAGGAGACACTCCTACCCTTCATTTCCACAATGTGTGATCCTTCCCTTCAGACTTAGAATAATGGGGTAACAGGAGACACTCCTACCCCTCTGCCTCTTCCAGGAAATCATTTCAATCTTTTATATCCTAAGATGCTGAAGAGAGGAAAGAAAGAACCCTAAAATTTACAGACTTGTACCTTTCAGACCTGAAAGAGGAATCCGATCCAATGTATACCAAACCCCAAAACAAGCAGGTGAGTCAGGTTAGGTTGGAAGTCATCTTTTGTTTTTTTCAATCAGTCTCAGCAAATGTTGTCATAGTTGACAGGTTGATCCACTTTAGTATCTATTGTGCTTTTTGCAGTCAGTTAGTCTAAGAGTGGAACTATAGAGTGGTTAGATAACAAGTAAAAACTTTAAAAACATCATTATCCCCTTCTTGACTTGATAAAACATTTTTCTTAAAAAATATTTTTAAATAGCAATCATATAACAAACTAGTATTAGTAAATACCTCCCCCAGACTTAAATTTCATTGTCCCCAGTGATATTCAGTCTAAGATTGGTTAGAGAATAAATCATAAGTACGAAGTTAGATGTTAGACAAGAGAAAAGCATGTTTGTACCCTTATGTCTCGAATGTCGATCGACATAAACACCTCTTAATCGATCGATGTAAGAGTCGTACCGTTGAACGACGTAAGCACCTCTTCCTCGATCGACGGCGGAGAGACAGAAAATTTTTGCGCTAGCTGCAACGTATTGATGGGTCTAACTAATCACAATGTGAGTATCAATCAGCCAGTTTAGCTCTGTTAGACAATCCAAACACATGCAAGATTAGCAAATAGATAAACTCCAGTCATAACATAAGATAATAAATCCGAGAATGAATCCTAAAAGTACTAGAACAGAAGTAAAGAAAAGTAGATAGGGATAGAAATATGAGTACTAGTCCTCATCAGTAGCCTTGTCGGTGGTGTCCTCGGAGCCGCCCCTGCGCTGACGTGATGGTCCTGCTGCTGATGGTGAGCTGGCTCGCACACTCCTCTTGCTCGAACAGAGACATCTCGAGACTCTAGCCCAGATGGCGGTGAGAGCATTTACTACGACGCGCTGGAAATCTCCCTCAGGGCGTGTAGTGATAGACCATGGATTTGACCCACTTTTACCCATGGTTTATAAGTGTTTTAACTACTAATTATTATATTATGGAGTCTATTTAGTATATTTATAGGATCATGAGTGATTTGGAGGAAAGTGATGATTTTGGAGCATTTTG
>NW_013618353.1:2554-3631 GCF_000695525.1 Brassica oleracea var. oleracea
GAAGGTCATCTGCGTAATGCAGCAGGTCAGAGGATAGACGCTCAGGGGGCTGCAATCCCTGAGTCTGATACTGATACTACATGCACTACTCTACCTGTAGATGAGGATGCTCAACCCAAAACGTTGGCTGATTACAACCATCCAGAACAATTCTACACCAACAGATCAGCCATTCGTCCTCCAACTATTCAGAGGGGGAATTTCGAGTTGAAGCCGCAATATTACACACTCGTGGGACAGACACCCTACAATGGGTTATCTCACGAGCATCCTATGGACCATCTAGAGAGGTTCGAGGATCTTATATCTGCCATTAAAGTCGAGGGAGTCTCTGAAGACTACCTCCTATGCAAGCTCTTCAAGTACTCACTTGCTGGAGATGCTTCGCATTGGCTTAAGCAGTTACCACCAGGATCTCTCACATCCTGGTGCGACATCAAGAATGCATTCCTATGTAACTTCTATGATGAGGTGCGTGCTGAAGACTTGAGGAGCAAGATCGCTACATTCAATCAGGAGCCTTCAGAATTATTCAGAAGCTCCTGGATCAGATTAAAGTCTTATCAGAGAGATTGTCCACACCATGGATTCAATGAAGTACAGCTGCTCAGTACTTTCTACAGAGGCATCGCGGTGCAATATCAGATGGCTCTTGATGCTTCCAGCAATGGGAATTTCAACACCAGTAATCCAGAAGAGGCTGTGAGAGTTATTGAAAACTTAGCATCCAGCAGCATCACCAAGAACACTTACTTTGAGAGGAAGAGATCCGCAACCATCCTTGGGAATGATCAGATGGATGAAGTGAAAGCAAAGCTGGACAGTGTTCACAAGCTTCTCAGGAGGCAGGTCTGCTTAGTTGAGGATGCAGAGGCTGTCGACACAGAGGGTAGAGCAGAGATAGAAGAAGATGTGAACTTCATTACTGGAACTGGAAACCAGAATGGAAACTTCTATGGACAGAGAAGTAATTCCAACCAGAGTTCACAGCAGCAGAAACCCTACAGAAACAACAGGAGTTATGGAAACTCCTACTACCAGAAGCCACCACCACCTACTCAAGAGAACAAGATTGAA
>NW_013618353.1:3716-4364 GCF_000695525.1 Brassica oleracea var. oleracea
TCTACACCAACCTGAACACAAGGTTTGAGACTTTGAGCACTCATGTGAAGAAGCTGGAGATGCAGGTTGTTCAGATAGGAGAAGCTGTTAAGAGGCAAGAAGACTTAACAAGAGGGGTAGGGGATGATGAGACGAAGCACCACGTGAATGCCATCATAGATGATGATTTCTGGCAAGTGGTGAATCAGGAGACTCTGCAAGAAGGAGATTTCAAAGTTGAAAGCTCGATGAGTTTCGGCGGATCGCATTGGTGTCGATCGACGCCGGACTTCGAACATCGATCAACAGACTTTGATCAAAACCAATCGGCAGGCTCTCAAGAGTATCGATCGATGACACCTACGGAGTCAACCGCATATTGCAATGCTTTGAGGATCCTGACTCACGAGGAGTTCGCAGCAAGACACCCACATCCGCCCAGCCCTGTTTATGTCAAAATCGATCGACATTCTGTTACTATCGTCGATCGACAGAAAGAGAACGCCATCGATCGACAACCTTCAGCGCCCATCGATTGACGAGCACCTCTTACATACCGAGTACATATGACAAAGATAGACGTTGCATGTCTCAATGCACTCAAGCCACAACCCAAACCTTCAGATAACCCACCAGAGGCCACCAGTACACATTCAGATGATGCAGCAG
>NW_013618353.1:4379-4512 GCF_000695525.1 Brassica oleracea var. oleracea
AGCAGATCCTATGGAAGATGATAGGTTTCCTATGGGAAGAACCCTGAGGGAAAGAAAGGAAAAAGTGGCGAAACATCTGAAGAGGAGAGCTAATGAGAAGGAAATGGAAAGTTTCCAAAAGAGAGTCTTCAGG
>NW_013618354.1:0-4511 GCF_000695525.1 Brassica oleracea var. oleracea
GTTTGGGTCAAGATGGCCTTGCCCTTTTGTTCTCTAGTGAATCTTGGTAAAACTGTGTCGTTTTGCTTACTCGGTTGTGAAGTTCCTATAGCCCCCCGCAAACTTAGCGACGGAGGAACGACGACGCCAAGTTTGGACCAGAGACTCTGAAACGCCGCCGCAGGAAGGGATTTGGTGAAGATATATGCGATCTGTTGTTGAGCTGGGATATAAAGAACCACCAGAGCTTTAAGAGCGACTCTTTCACGAATATAATGATAATTGAGCTCAAAATGCTTCGATCGTTTGTGAAAAGATGGATTGACGGTGAGGTGCACGGAGGAGAGATTGTCGCAGTACAATTTTGGCGTTGTCTGCATAGGAATTCCAAGCTCGCGCATCACAGAGCCAATCCAGTGAAGTTTTGTTGCGGTTTGGGAGAGTGATCGATATTCCGCCTCAGTTGAGCTGCGAGAGACAGAAGGTTGCTTCAGAGATGACCAAGATATAAGACTGGAGCCGAGGAAGGTGCAGAAACCTCTGGTGGAGCGATGAGTGGAGGGACAACCGCCCCAATCACTATCGCTGTAAGCTCGAACAACACAATCTGTTTCTTTTTTGAAGTTTATACCCATATCTGTCGTTCCCCTGACGTATCTGAGGATTCGTTTGAGCAGATCGAAGCCAGAGACGGTGGGAGAGTGTATTTTTTGACAGATGTAGTTGACAGAGTACTGGATATCAGGACGTGTCAGCGTTAAGTATTGTAGCTTACCTGCCAAAGTTCGATAGTAAGTTGGGTTTGAGAACAGCTCCTTCCTTTGTGGAATCTAATTTAGCTAAGTTGGTAGTGGAGTAGCGACTGGGTTACAGTCAGACATTGAAGCCACAAAGAGTATGTTTTCTGCATACTGCTGTTGATTGAGGAAGAGACCATTGGAGTGGAAGGTCGCTTGAATGCCGAGGAAGTAATGCATTTGCCCCAAGTCCTTCATCTTGAATTGTTTGTTGAGGGCGTCTAGGAACTTGTCCATTACTGCGGAGCTGTTTCCAGTAATCAGCATGTCGTCTACGTAGAGAAGAAGCATGATGACGTTCTTTCCACGAGAGTATACAAATAAAGAAGGATCTTTGTAGCTACAGACAAACCCGAATTCAATGATGTAGCTGCTGAATTTGTCGAACCAGGCACGGGGTGATTGCTTCAAACCGTAAAGGACTTTATGGAGAAGACACACATGGTTTGGTTTATCTTTGTCAATGAAGCCTGCTGGTTGCTTCATGTAGACTGTCTCGGTCAAGTCTCCATGAAGAAAGGCATTTTTAACGTCCATCTGCTTGATGTTCCATTTCATGACGATGGTTGTACGCAAGATCATGCGAACGGTAGCAGAGCGAAAAACATGACTGTATGTCTCAAGGTAATCGACCCCTTCTGACTGGTTGTATCCTTTGGCTACTAGTCTTGAGCGTAGTGATTTGACCGTGCCATCAGCATTAAGTTTTACACGGTGAACCCATCGATTCCCTAACACATTCATTCCTTCTTTGTAGGGAACTAGGGACCAGGTTTCCGTTTCTTTGGAGTTGCCAATCCCTTTATGGATAGAGTTGTTCCAGCCTGGATGCTTCAATGCCTCAGCCAGCGTTCGAGGTTCTGAGTAGGAAGCCTTCTGAGTAAGTAGAACGTAACGAGGGTTTGGCTTGGTTATTCCATCCTTCGCACGAGTGATCATAGGATGAGTAGCTTGAGGAGTAGTATGCTCAACTGGTGCTGTCCTGCCTGGTGTAGGTGCAAAGATGTTGCCTATAGAAACAGGATCAGAGCCTGACGTACACCCAGTACTTTTCCCTAAACAAGGAGTAGAACCAGAGGAAGAAGCTACCGACGGTGGTGGGTTTGGAGGTGAGGTTCTTGAAGGCAAAGGTGGAAAATCAGCAGCTGTAAATAGAGGCGCTTGTGCAGGCACTTGCTGAGGAATAAAGAAGATAGGTGCATTGACCAGTTTAGTTGGCTTAGGAGCAGGAGGTTGAGTGGGTAAGGCACTCTTTTGCCAGGCCTCTGCGAGAGGGGTTTTCGGGTGAGGATGCAGCTTAGAGTACTCAGCACCGAAAGGGAAGTGATTCTCATCAAAGATTACATGACGAGATATGTAAACTCTTCTAGTTGTTGGTAGGAGGCATCTATAACCTTTGTACTTTTCATTGTAGCCGAGGAAAACGGACTGGAGAGACTTTGGATCAAGCTTGTGGTGAGTGTAGTCACGTAGCATTGGATAGCAGGCACATCCAAATACGTGAAGTGATCTATAGTCTGGTTTTCTCTTGTGCAGGCGCTCATAAGGACTATGAGTACTTTCCAAAGCTGAATGGAGTAGGAGGTTGCTTAGGAAGTTGGCGGTGAAGAAAGCCTCTACCCAATACTTCTGAGGTAATTTACTATGAAACATCAGAGATAGACCAAGCTTAGTTATGTGCATGTGTTTACGCTCAACTAATCCATTTTGTTGTGGCGTGTGGGGACAGGATATGTGCTGTTGGATTCCGCTTTTCTGAAGAAGATTGAGGAAGGTGTTACTGATGAATTCACCTCCACCATCGCATTGAAAAGTTCCAATAGTGGTCTTAAATTGATCTTGAACCAAAGTTTGGAACTTTACAAAGGTATGATAAAAATCTGACTTAGTCTTTAGTGGGAAAAACCAACAGAATCTAGTAAAATGGTCTTATAAAGATGACATAATATCTAAATCCTTGAACAGACAATACCGGTGAGAGTCCCCAAAGATCGCTGTGGATGCGCTCAAGTGGTCTTGTTGCTACAAAGGATGATGCTTCAAAAGGTAAACGAGCACTTTTCCCAAGTTAACATGTCTCACAAAGACTCTTGGTACGTTTTTTGATAAAGATAGACTTGTTTGTAGAAAGTTGCTGGAGAACTTGAGGATTGGGGTGTCCTAACCGCTGGTGCCAAATCTCATCAGAAGCAGTTGCTTGTCTTGACGAGAAGAACACCTGCGGAGGAGACTGAGGCAGCTTATAGAGATCTTTATTGTTGCTTCCCCGAAGAAGAAGCAGTTTGGTTTCCTTATCAAACACACGTACATCATCACAATCAAAGACAAAAGCACAAGGAGAGTCCACAGTAGCCTTTGAGACTGACATAAGAGATTTTGCAATATTGGGACATACTAGTACATCAGTTAGAGGGAGTGTACCTGAACTAGTCGCAATAAAGGTGGAGCCTGTGTGCGTGATGGGTAGAAACTCACCATTACCTACCATCACCGAGTCAGAACCAGTGTAGGCCTGAGAGTACTGAAGATTGTGAGGAGAGCTCGTGACGTGAGAGGTTGCACCGGAATCAGGGAACCACTCATGGCCGGGAGAGTTTGTAACATCAGTGATGCGTAAAGCAGCTAGCGCGTTGTGCATATCTTCCATCTGATAGCTGTTATCAAAGCGGTGCCAGCACTTGAGAGCCTGATGTCCAACTCTTCCGCAGATTTGGCATACAGGACGAGAGTCAGTATCGGAGATGACGAAGGAGGCAGAGGAGTTGGAGGAGGGAGACAAGTGTTGATGAAAGCCTCGTCCTCTGGTGGAGTAGTTCCCTCTGTCTCGGCCTCTTCCACGGTATGAGTTTCCTCTGTAATAGTTACCGCATCCTCTATTTGAGTAGAAAGCTAGATGTGGAGTAACAGAGCTTTCGTTTGTGTAGCTTTGTAGTCGGTCATCGTAGCTAGTGAGACGCGGGACTATTTCTTCAAAGGTGGGAGTCAAAAAAGAGCCCATAGAGCTTTTCATGGTGGTCTTGATGGGCTCATAGTCTTTGTTAAGCCCGTGAAGTGCAGCAAACACCTTCATATGTTCTGGAACAAGACTTTCAATGGAGGAGAGCTGGGAGCAGACAGCCTTGATCTCCTTCAGGTACGCATCCATAGTCTTCTCGCCCTTCGACATGGTTTGAAGCTTTCTCTGGAGCTCAAATAGACGAGAGGAGGAGGAGCAGTTGTAATAACGAGCAAGGGCGGCCCAGACTTCATGAGACGTCGAGCAGTCAACTACAACCGTGAGGATGTCTTCAGAGAAGGAACCAAGAAGCCAAGATTTGACTACTTGGTCTGTTTGAAACCAACGGCTGTACTCTGGATGCGGAGCTTCATGGTTGTTGCCATTGATATGCAGAACTTGAATGGTGGGTGGTGGTTGAGGTGTCTGATCGGTAACAAAACCAAGGAGGCCTTGTCCATTTAGGAAAGCTTCGAACTGTGACTTCCATAGGATGTAGTTTCGGTCAGTGAGAGTAACTGTAACACAGTTAGAGATTCTGAGAGAAGGTGTGTTAATTACCTCCATAGCCATAGCGTCCAAGGAGCTTATACCTGGAGCTCTGATACCATAAAGGTAAATGAAGAAGATCAAGTTTTGCTTTTGATAAACTGTTATTTCTTACTTAGAATGTTTGTTTACAGAGAAGGTCTGTTTATACTGAAAGTGTAAAACCCTAGAACACACACATGTGTCATCAT
>NW_013618355.1:0-4510 GCF_000695525.1 Brassica oleracea var. oleracea
TTGTACTGTTTTCTTTGATGACTTGACTTACTAAAATATCAGTGCATATTATATAGATGAATTGTTAATCACTAAACCACCATGGTTAGTTTTCTAACCATACCTTTTTTTCCTAATATGGTTTACATTTAATACATAACATGCGTCTTAAAAATGTGTTAATATTTTTTTAACAAAATTTAATTCAATAAAAATGAACCGTTGATTAAAAAAACACATGCCAACTAAGACAAAACAAAACTAGAGCAAATGCTCAAACGTTTTAGTAAATGCTAACCAAATTAGGAAAAGAATCAGAAAAAGATAATACATTTCGTTTAATGAGTTCAGATTTATAATTCTTTGTAGTTTGATACGTTTATATTCGTTGTTATTGCTCTTTATAGGATTGCAAATGGAGAGTTCTGAAGATACTTTTTACTACATTTGTTGTTTTTTCAGTTTTTTTTAGAAAATTTTTCTTATAAATTCTGCTTTTCATATTTTATTATTATATTATTTATGTTTCGTTTTATTTTATGAAATCAATAATTGGATTGTCTATTTTTCTTAAATTCATAACTAAATTTATATAAGTCACCTAACCAATAACACAAGTTTTTTTGAAACTATGTAATTAACATTTTAGGTACATAATCAATTTAGTTCAATCCGTCATTATATAACATGTAATATATGTTACCCGAACTTTTACTTTCCAAATATCTATAGATTAAAAATTACAATTTTTTTAGTCTATTAATTCCGCGCACGGCGCGGATCATCACCTAGTTGCTATTATTTCTTTCTACTAGTACTCTTTTACTTATGATAATTTGTTACAAATATATCAATAGAAGCTGTAATGAAAAACCTGTTCCAGAAAATGGTCAGTCATATCAATGGTTCATTAATGAACCATACGTTCAAATAAGCTTGATATGGATTTCTCTACAGTAAATGTCATTCATTAGAAGTTTGCCTAAATCATAATGGTATGGGCCTGATAGGCTCTTAACTAAAAGCCCACATAGGATGAAAGATGAAGACGGATGAGTTAAAAGAGGAAACATTTATAGTTTCTCACTTGATTTGATTCAAAGGCCTTCTCGTACATGTTGTGAAACTAAAATTGGAGCTCCAAAATCGTTGATCAGCAGAAATCGAATAGTACCTTAGCCATGTAAACTATGATATAGCTACTAAAACTAACAATTTTTAGGTCGATCATCGTTTTGGACATATATGCATAGCATTCTTCCACCATTTAACTAAAAAATTATGAAAAAGTCATTTCAGTAGAATATTTGCTAAGTAATTACGTTACGGTCTCGACCCTACCAAAATACCGCGAGCAATGAGAGATGAAGATGTAAGTTGAAATATTAGTTTCTTCCCCTTTTCCGACTGATTGATACAAAGGGGGTAAAATAAAATAAAAAGCCATCTCTTCGCTCTCTCTCTCTCATTGCTCCAAAACCGTTGATTAGCAGCTACCTCTCAGCCACTGCTCTTCTCCTTCTTCATAAGCTCCTTGGCCTTTCTCTCCTTCGCCAGAAGCTTTTCTTCAGCCTTTCTTGCTTTCCTTTTTTCCTTCTTCAGAAGCTCTTCCTCAGCCTTTCTCTTCTTCTTCAGAAGCTTTTCCTCAGCCTTTCTGTTCAGAACCTTTGGAGTCTGAAAAGAAAGAAACAAACCTCAAGAATAAGTTCCAGTAAAACCAACTAGCTCAACCAGTACACACGGCTTCGAGTTGTCTTAATACACATAATGACTTAAAAAATGGCAACAATAGACACAAAGTGGAGTTTATCAAAACTATGTTTGGATGCAACTGTAATTTACCAACTGAAGTAACTACTAAACACAGAATCTGTAATGAAAACCAGAGATAGCAAATACTAGTAATAGAGCTTCACCAAACAGAATGACTCGGTATTTTCAAAATGGCAACAACAGACACAATGCAACTGTAATTTACCAATTGAAGAAACTACTAGACACATAATCTGTAGTGAAAACCAGAGATAGCAAATACTAGAAATAGAGGTTCACCACACAGAATGACTTGGTATTTTCAAAATGCCAACAACAGACACAAAGTGGAGGTTATCTTAACTATGTTTTGGATGCAACTGTAATTTACCAATTGAACAAACTACTAGACACAGAATCTGTAGTGAAAACCAGAGATAGCAAATAGATACTAGAAACAGACCTTCTTCGCCTCTTGGCGATGCAGACCTTTGTTCTCATTATCATCCAGATCAGAGGGCGTTTTAGAACTGCTAGGTTCATCTCTGGGACACAAAAAAAACAGATAATCAAAATTTTGTTAAATATATATGTGACATCTATCTATTGATACTTACTCATGGCGAAGCTTTTTTGTTGTTTCTGAGTCATGATCTTGATTCAGTTTCCGCTTGAGGTCTCCTCTCGGAGCCTCACCCATACATGGGCAACAAAAATCAGAAAGGAGATGTAGTGGCCTGAGTGTAGGACGAACAGCCTGAGCAATATCACAGAAAATGGGCATGTACATAACTCTCAAAGATACTCGAACATATCCTTGATTGGCAACCTCGGTGCCATTGCTCATCTTGCAAAGTGCTACAAGTTGTCCCTTAAATATCTCTATGGCAACGATATCTACCCCATGATAGCCCACGAAAACTGATTTTTCTGATAGGGGGCCATAGTAAATATCCTGCAAACAAGTAAAATATGTTTATATAGAGAAGAAAAACTTTCAATAATCAATGCATACTTATGACTGGTAGAATATTTTATGTAACTTTACCTCCGTAGGTTTCGCCAAATCAGTGAAAACGATCAAAGAGGCCCCGATGGGCTGTATGTGCAAGTGTGCTAAAGCCTTCTCTAATGTCTTGAAGGTGAGAAAATGCTTGATATAGGTCTTCTTTTCTGAAGTGGGAGGACTCTTACAACAGTCAAATACACAATCTTGTGGGCACTCATCTGGGATTCCCTCTTCCGCAATATGTGCTAGAGCTCTGGCCATCGTATTTTCATAGCAATGATGCCCTGGAAACGCGGTTTTACAAGTGCCAAGCATCTGTGGATCAACATTGGAGGATAGAGACCAAGAGGATAATGGAATGTATCGATCCTCCCATTTGTGGATGACTTTAACAGCGCTGACCAAATCAGAGGAGGCATAGGCCCAACAGATCACGTGGTAGAGCTGGTCACGAATATAACCTAGAATTTCTTTCCAATTGGTTCCTCTCAAAAGATCTGTGAATTCCTACACAAAACATATATCAAACAAATTAATCAGAGCAGAGATATCTATGTATAAAATATATGAAGGCATTAGAACGAAAGAGTGTTATACCGGGTCTGAAGTTCTCCAGCACAAAAACGCAACCGTAACAACATAAGATGAGATGTGAAAGGGTCCTATTCGGTTTGTGGATTTAGCTTGTTGACATGACCAATCATCCATGATGAGTTTCAACGTCCAATCTTTGATTTCACACAATCCAACATCAGCAAGTGTTTTCAAACACTTTTTTGGAAGCTTTGTCCACTTATCAGGTTTTGGAGGCACTTTAAGTTCCATGGAAACCCCCTTGTTTTTTTTTCCTTTACCCATCTTCAGAAGAAACAAAAACAACCGAAAAAATACAAATCCGACTTAGTAACGAACATATGTGATGATTAGATAAAGAAATCAAACCCACAAGAGAGACAAGCACAAAACGATTTACAAATTTGACAAGGGACAAAAGGGGAAAGTTACCGGTGGTTGAAGATGAATGTAGCAACAAGGAACGATTCCACGCGAAAGTAAGCTAAGACAGAAAAGAGAAATTAGGGTTTAGTTAGAACCTGAGGAAGCAACAATGTAAGAAAATGACAGAAGAAAAAAGTTAGGGTTTTCGCAGAAACAAAACAAGAAGGAGACTGAATCAGAAACAGAGCCTAAACCCTAGTGAAATCAGAGAGGAGGTATTGGCAGCCAGCTCACCTTAAACCCTGAGACTGAAGAAAACCCACTAAAGAAAATTGCAAGTGAGAGAGACATAAATAGTGAAGAAGAAGAAGAAGAAGAAGTCACGTGACGATTAACAAAACAAACCCTGTGCCATAATTAGTATAACTGATAGACTATAGTATTATTATTATTTCCTGTTAATTAATACTTGTTTAGCTTGTCGACAAATTTGGACTTTTTAAAGTTAAAAAACCAAATCACATTCCCTAATTTTAATTTGATTTGGTTAGGTTTACCTAAACTTCCCAAATATCTCCAGGCCTAGTATGTGTTTGTGAAGCGAAGGCCCAATTTTGGCCCAGTAATGAAATAATTTTGTAATTAATTTTAACAGAATATTATTATATGTTCTGTCAATTGCCTAAATCGATCCAAAGGTTCCGCCGCATCCTTGTACTCCGATGAAGAAGATGAGTTATCTGCAGAGTGGCCAACCACCACCGGAGGAATCCGATGTAACCAATTTTGTTTATTTAATATTTTTTGAGCTTGTCAACAAGTGAAATCTGA
>NW_013618356.1:0-4507 GCF_000695525.1 Brassica oleracea var. oleracea
ACCTGGGCCTCCACAGAATTTGTCTCGGCCCATATCATCACCTTCCATCCCAAACTCGGAAATTAGGAAACACGAGACGACAAATCTCCACCTTGTTTCCACTTTCCGACAGCCACATCTCGCAGCTACCTTTTCCACCTCTTCCAATCCGTAACCTTGTCGGAAGAGATAATCTTGATCTTCACCGATCTAGCAATCGTTGCCAAGAACCCTTAGACGACTTCTTCCTTCTTCAAACTTCTTAACCGGAACCGACTTTGTAAGAATATCAGCTGGATTCTCCAAAGTCCCGATCTTACTGACAACCACTGAACCGTCAGCTACAACATCACGAATGAAGTGAAGCCTCACATCTATATGCTTCGTCCTTTCGTGGAACACACTATTCCGAGCCAAACAAAGCGCACTTTGAGAATTAGAGAAGATCTCCACCTTCTTATGTATAAACCCTAACTCTGAGGTAATTCCCTTCAACCACAATGCTTCTTTCGTGGCTTCAGCTAATGCCATATATTCAGCTTCTGTCGTAGATAAAGCCACGATGTGTTGAAGACCTGAGCGCCAGCTCACAGTGTTTCCTCCAACCTGAAAGACGTAACCAGTGATAGACCTTCGACGATCCAGGTCTGACGCGTAGTCACTATCACAATATCCTTTCACTTCAAACTGATCATCTTGCTTGAATGTTAACTTCAGTTCAGTTGTTCCTCTTATATATCTCATTAACCACTTGACTGCATCCCAGTGAACTTGACTCGGAGCACTCATGAACCTTCTAACAAGACCAACTCCATACGCGATGCCCGGACGAGTTCCAATCATGGAGTACATAAGACTGCCAACAGCACTTGAATAAGGTACACTTTCCATCACCCTATGAATCTCGGAACGTAGATCTTCTCTGGTGCTAGATAGTTTAAAATGAGAGCCCATAGGAGTAGAAACTGGTCTTGATTCTTCCATCATAAAATTTCTTAGATCCTTTTCAAGATAAGCTCCTTGAGACAGAGTAAGAACTCCATTTTCTCTGTCTCTATGTATATCCATTCCCAGAATTCTTTTCGCAGGTCCTAGGTCTTTCATTTCAAACTCACTTCCCAATAACTCCTTTAGATTCTGAACTTCCTTCAAATCTTTAGCAGCCACCAACATGTCATCAACATATAATAACAAATAGATCACGTTTCCTTCACCATAGCTCTTGAAATACGCACACGAATCATACATGCTTCTCTCAAATCCTTGTGACTGCATAAAATCATTGAACCTAAGATTCCACTGTCTTGGAGATTGCTTTAAGCCGTATAGCGATCTCTTCAATAAGCATACCTTATCCCCTTCCTTCTTGTAACCCTCTGGCTATTCCATTAGAATCCTTTCATCTAGCAATTCATGTAAGAACGCTGTCTTCACATCTAACTGTTCTAACTCAAGATTTTGATGAACAACCATGGATAGAAGCAGCCTGATTGTAACGTGTTTTACCACAGGAGAAAACACTTCATTATAATCAATTCCTTCAATCTGCGAATATCCTTTTGCTACTACCCGTCCTTTAAAACGCATGTTTTCTCCTCCTGGAACTCCTGGCTTAATCTTGTAGATCCATTAACAGCCAATTGTTCTCTCCCCTACTGGCCTTTCAATTAGAACCCAAGTATCATTCTTCTCTAAAGAATCAATCTCATCATCTGAGGCAGCTTTCCAAAACTTTCCGTTTTTACCACGAATAGCTTCTCCATAGGTTAGAGGTTCTTCTTCCTCTTCTATCATATCAGCCATTACCAGAGCGTAAGCTGCAACATCTCCATCATCATACCTACTTGGTGGTTTGACATTTCTCCTCAGTCTATCTCTAGCCAACATATAGTTTCTCAAATCTTTTGGAGTTTCATTACTTCCTGATTCCTTCTCCGTTCCTGCTTCAAGATTATCTTCCGACGAGGCTCCACCTTCAGATGAATACTCTGGATGTTGATCAACCTCAGTGTCTTTTGGAAGAAGAAAAATAACATGTTTTCTGGTTTTATCTGGTGAGTCAGAACCTTCAGTTTCTTTCCCGATATCTCTGTAGATCACATTCTCATGAAATACTACATTTCTGCTCACGATAATCTTCTGCTCTTCTTCATTCCAAATCCTATAACCTTTAACTCCTTGCGGATAACCCATGAACACACCTTTCTTAGCCCTTGGCTTCAACTTTCCTTGGTCAACATGATAATACACCAGACATCCAAACCTTCGCATATGATCATACTCTGGAGTTTTTCCCGACCAAACTTCCTCTGGAACTTTCAACTCAAGAGGTATTGATGGTGTCCGGTTTATCATGTAAACAACCGTTGACGATGCCTCAGCCCAAAACTCTTCTCCTAAGCCCGTTTCACTTAACAAACTTCTAACCTTCTCCAGAATCGTTCTGTTCAGTCTCTCGGCTACCCCATTCTGTTGTGGAGTATAAGGACAGGTCTTGTGTCTTAGAATACCTTTCTCTTTACAGAAATTATCAAACGCCTTGTTACAGTATTCAAGACCGTTGTCTGTCCTTAGAGCTTTGAGATTCTTTCCACTCTGATTTTCAACTAGAGCCAGCCACTCCACGAACTTCGCAAAAGCTTCATCCTTTGTCTTGAGAAAATAGACCCAAACCTTTCTTGAAAAATCATCCACGAATGAAAGGTAATACTGACACTTCGATAAGCTTGGAGTAACATTAGGAGAACCCCATAAATCTGAAAGCACATAAGCCAATGGTTCTTCAGAATTATGCTTTCCCTTCTTGAAAGATAACTTGTGAAATTTACCAAGAATGCAATGTTCACAGCTCTCCTTTTCCTTAATAACATCAATCTTTAATAGACCGGATTTCGATAAACATTGCAGCCCTCTGATACTCATGTGACCCAAACGACTATGCCATAGAGATGTATTGTCCAACTCTACCACAGCCGCATTGCTCTCCCCTTTAACAGGCACTTCATCAAGAAAGTACAGCGTGTCTCTGTAATCTGCTGCAAGAACTTCTTTTTCTCCTTTGAAAACCTTAAGCATGTATTCCTTTGACTGAAACCAACATCCAAGTGTCTCTAACTGTCCCAAAGAAATCAGGTTTCTTTTTGCTGTAGATGAGTACCGTACACCAGTCAATATAACAGTCGACTTGTCATAGTTGACGATCTTGACTTTACCAATGTCTGTGACTTCACAATGAGTATCATTCCCCATTAAAATCTTTCCTCCATCCACTTCCTCGACATCAAACATAAGATCTTTCCTGAAAGTCATGTGATAAGAGCATCTAGAATCTAAGACCCAGCCTTCTCGACTTAGGAGTCCTGAAGCAGTAAGCATCATTGGTTCTGTGTCTTCAGCTTTTCCAATACTGGCTTCAGCTTTTAGATTACTCTGATAGTTTCTCTTAGGACAGTCTTTCTTGAAATGACCTTCTACGCCGCAAGTCCAACAAGCTCTTTTTGTCTTTGGTCTAGACTTGCTCCTGCTGTTTGACTTAACCTTTGATGAATTTTTCTTCGTAGGTCTGCCTCTAGACTCAAAATACAAGCCTTCGCTGGTTGAACCTGAAGATGCATTCACCCCTTTAGCCTTCATATCAAGTTCTATTGAGTAAGCTGCGCTTGTTATGTCCTTGAGTGAAATAGTGTCTTGATCTCTACCATATTTCAAAGTGTGAACTAACGGTTCAAACTTTCTAGGTAGGCTGTTCAGGAGGATCACAGCTTGATCCTCCTCACTGAGCTCAACGTCAAGACTCGCTAAGTCAGAGACCAACTTGGTGAAAATATCCAAGTTTTTATCCAGGTTCTTCTCTTCCTCCATCTTGTAACTGTAGAACTTTTGCTTCAGATAAAATCGGTTGGGTAGAGACTTGATTTGGTACGTAGCTTCTAAAGCCGTCCACATCTCCAGAGCAGTCTTTGACTTTATCACCTTCCTCAGAACCATGTCACTAAGACTCATGCTCAACAAGTTTCTTACCTTCCGATCTTTATCAAGCCTCTTAGGATCTAGAGAACCCTTAGAGTCTGAATCACCAGCATCAATCGCTTTTCCTTTAGGATCCTCCACCTCTGGTTGCAGAACTGAATCCAGACCAAGGATTTCCAATTGAGCTAGTATCTTGTGCTTCCATAACGCAAAATCTCCTTCGCCATCAAACTTATCCACCTCAAACCTCCCTTTCGTAGGTTCCATACCTAGTAACCCCAAGCTTGATCAGAACCTGAAATCACACAGACGTAGAACCACTCCAAGAAAACCAGAATACCAGATAAATCCAAGAAAACCAACACCCTCAAACGCAGAGAATCCCACAGATGTTCAGATCTGAAACTAGTGACCTTTACACATAGCTGACCATTGATCAGATCTGTAAACGTAAAGCCCGATCACCACAGATCTGAAGCTCCCGAACCGTATAACCTGGCTCTGATACCACTTGTTGTGGATTCAAACCGTTTTTAGAGACTTTCCTATGTCATCTTTA
>NW_013618357.1:0-4492 GCF_000695525.1 Brassica oleracea var. oleracea
CGACAATCACTATACTACAACATTTGTCTTAAGAGCCTTGAAAACTCTTAACATCACCTTAACACCTTGAGGACGCTTTGTTCCTCCATCATCAGTAGCAGAATGCTCCATCATCTCAGAATCATCCTCACACATCCTCTTCTTGGAGCTTCCATCTTTTTTAGCAGTATACAAGGCGCACCACTTCTGGTCATTACGCAATTCTGTCCAAGCATGCTCTAGAGTGAACTTTTTTTTATGGTTGGTGAAGAAGATTTTGTGTGCTAGCTTGAGGACATCATCTCATTTTGCCCACTCGTTTTCTGTCTGGTAGCTGCTTCATATGCACCGCAGAACTTGCAAACGATGTCATTGATCTTCTGCCAACGATTCTTGCAGTGAGATGCCTCTCTCTTTTCACAGCCAGCAACCTTAGGACTAGCATTGTAGTACGCAGTAATTCTTGTCCAGAATGCAAGCGACCTTTGCTCATTACCTATTATTGCATCTTTGCTCGTGTTTAACCACGAGCTGATGAGAACAACATCGTCTGTAGGCGTCCAGGTTATTCTTTCTTTATTACGACTGGCTTCAGCAAAGTGTAAATCTTCGATGCCTTCAGTAGCTAAGAAGGGAACTTGCGTTGAAGAAACACTTTGTTGACTGTTAAGTAAATCAACAAAGTTTGCAGACTTGGTAAATGGATGAAAGTCCATTTCTTAAGTAAAAGAGGAGTTGGAACAGAAGCGTTTCAATGATGGAAAAGAAAAACAACAGATAGGAATCTGTTGGAGTTGGAAGAGAAAGAAATAGTTTTAAAGAGGGAAGAGAGAAACAACACACTCGCATTGAACACTCACATTGAACAAATTTGACTTGACCCATATCTAACTGCTATTAATTACCAGCTCACAACCATAATCAACCACAAAGCAAATAATTTATTAATGACAATTCATTTCTTTTTCACACCCAAAGTTTTAAATTTGAACTCTTAAACAATGGCAGTTTTAAAGATGGAAATCAAATCAAGACTCAAAACTACCTAACTCAACCACACGCAATCCTTTTCTAAATTCAACCTCACTTCTATTAATTACCAACATCAATGCCAACTGACGAAAACATTTACTACCTAACTCAACCATAAACCTTTCAATGAACGATTAAAAGATGAGAAAGAAATGTACCTGTATTGCTCCACTAAATGCAATCCTCTGCTTTGCCGATTCTTCCTCATCCACCTTGATCCATGCAACTCAACAGACAAACACACAAGAAAAAAAATAATTCAGGAGACAGAGACAAAGCTTTTTAAAAAACAGACAAAGGACCATTCATGACAAACAGAAATAAAACAAATTCAGGAGAGTCGATTCAATTTAGACCAGAACCAAAATCATATAATAGAACTCTTAAACAATTAAGACAAGAACCATTCGTGACACTCGATTCAGTTCATACTATCTCCATTCAATTTCATACCATCTCAACTCAATTATAAATGAGCTACGAATATAACCAAAGCTTTTTATCAAACTTTCAATGCATTTGACAGATAAAATCGTGTTGAAGTTTTACCTGTATCGCAGACGAGAATCAACAACGCTTCATTGTAGTCGTCTTGTTTGACGAACCTTCGTCTCTTGCTCCGTCCATTTGGAGAAACAAACACAGACACAAATCATGAGGCTGGAACGAACACAATAAACTAAGAAACAAACACATGCATAGCTTTACCTTTCTTTGATTTCGAAGAGGAGAGCTCCAGCCGCGAGAGAGGTTTGAAGTGATTCTTCGTCGCGGTGAGCCGTCGAGAGAGAGAGATGGAGGCTTTTCATCCTCAAGGATATCGTCACCGCGAGACGCCGACAGATTCGAGGAGATCGACACCGCAAGACGCCGGGAGACGAACCACTTTGATTAACGATTGATCACGGAGGCGTCGATGAAAGCGAGAGAGACGGGGAGAGATCACCGTCGATTGATCACGGAGGCGTCGACGAAAGCGAGAGAGACGGGGAGAGATCACCGTCGATTGATCACGGAGGCGTTGAGGTTGAGTCGAGGGGAGATTGGTTTCCTCGAGAGAGATGGGGTTCGGCGGAGTCGTCGAGAGAGAATCAGAAGAGACTTGTGTCTCGAGAGAGAGAAAAGGATGCATAATCGTCGAGAGCACAACACGTGTCCAGTAAGACGCGGTGCTTGAAAGGCTTAATTAAGCACCGAATTCTCTATAATTACTTCATTTTTCTTTTTTAAAAAATAAAAAAAAAACACTAAGCACCCCATTAAGCAATTGCGTTAATGGTGCTATTAGTGTTCGATAGCGGATATTTTTTTTAATTAGTTCTGCAACATATTCTTTTTCTACTGAGGCTACCATTGTCCTATAGCTTTTTTTTTCTTTTCATTGTCATAGAGTTGGTTTATAGTCATTTAGTCTAAACCAGTATTAGTCTTAGTTAACAAAAAAAATCGTACTTGGAGAAAAATTAACTTTTTTTTTTAAACCGACTCTATAAAATGGTCTTTATGTTGTCAAAAATTATTTTTATTAATAATAATTTTCAACTATGTTTGAATAAGAAGAAAAATCCTCCAATTAATTATTTAATTTTTAAGTAACAAATTGTTAAGGTCTATCACGTTTTGTCACAAAATTGTAAAAGGAAACTGAAGTTAACTAAGGGATTTCCTTCCAATTCAAAATTACTTTGACGAGTGTTTTATCACTAAAAACCATTTTTTTGATTGCTGTTATTGCTTACAAATTACAGTAACGTATTTTATAATGAATTGATTTTTTAATTTATGATTTGTTTATAGATTTTCGATTTTCTACTAATGCGAGTATGTATCTTCTATACTCATATTTAACAGCTCTTTTTTCTGGGTTTAATCATTCATTCAATGAACGAATATCATAATTTAACCCCATCTGAACTGATTGATGTGTAGAAACCGTGTCATGGTAACATATCAGCTTTGAACGATTCTTTCTAGCACACTCGTTTAGATTGGTTTCTTGATTCTTCTCTGTCTTTTCGGGACAGACAGTTGCGTAGTGACCAGGCTTGTCACATCTTCAACATATCAGCTTTGAACGATTCTTCTTCGAGTTGTTATCTTCGGTGTGTGACGCACGGTTTAGGTTGTGTGACCTTCCTCGACCTCTGCCTTTACCGTTCCGTCATCTTCCTCTACCACGGGAATTCTCATAGCCCCTCTGACTATGCTCTTCATTGTTCGAAAACATCAGTTTCCCTTGGTCTTCTTTCTGAGTTTCTTCTCCTACACGCTCCTCGTACGCCTTAAGCCTTCCAACTATGTCTTCAAACCCCGTCGAGTTGAGATCTAGGACTTGCTCAAGTGATGCTACGATCTGGATATACTTGTGTCTCAGAAGACCCTTCAAGAACTTCTTGACCATCTTGGATTCTTCTATGTTTTCTCCCAACGAGGTTGCTTTGGATGATAGGCCCGATATCTTCCCCGCGAAGTCATCGACCGTATCTCCATCATCCATCTTCAACCTATCAAACTCCGTCATCAACGTCTGAAGTCTCGCCTCCCTTACACGATCAGCTCCTAGGTGTCGCGACTTGATGGCATTCCAGATCTCTTTTGATGCGGTTTGTTCTCCCACCTGGAGAATCAAAGTCTCTGGAACAGATTGAAACAAAAGAGCTATCGCAACATCGTTCTTCTTTTGATCATCTGAACCGGGTTCGATTGTGTCCCACACTTCATGAACACGTAGTAGAACCTTCATCCTCATCGACCAAACTGTGTAGTTTGTCGGTGACAACATCGGACATTGGATGGATGTAGATCCAAAGTCCTTCGTGCGTGGAGCGTGGGATATAGAAAACACAAACCTAACCTAAATAGAAACTTCTTTTTCCTATTTCTAGGTTTCCTTATTGTGATTATCTTAACATATTAAACATCTAATAATATGTTAAGTTTCCACAAGCTTGGAATTATACAACATTCACCCCCTTAATTCCAACTTGAATTAGGGAGATCAATTTCTTGAACTCCGATTAAGCTCCTCATTTGCTTGAACATAATCATCAAGTAATCATCATCCACCACACCATGGTGTGCGAATCCACCCATTGAATTCACATCTTTCTCAAGGTTAGACTGGATGCTCTCCTTGCTTCCGTACCGCTTCTTCTTAGAATCAGCCCAGTTCTTGTAGAACCTTCTCATGACCTCTTCACTTAAGTTGCGATGAGTCTTGTGGCTGAAGCTCACTGCGATGAAAACTCTGGTCACGTCTGCCATCTTGAGTACGTGAGTTCTGGTAAGGATGTCGGCCTTCTGCTCAACACCCAACAGTTTTATCTCTGGTTCGTCTTCATCCTTTGAGAACTTTGACTTCATTGGGCAGTGCGTTGTGTCACACGCTTCCACCTTTGTGTCACACACTCCTCTGTGAGTCGTGTTATACACTCCCACCTTTGTGCCACACATGATTCCTTGAACATACCTTCCTTGTTTG
>NW_013618358.1:0-4490 GCF_000695525.1 Brassica oleracea var. oleracea
AAAAAAAAAAAAAGTATGGTTTCGCATCTTAGAATTTTCAAGGAAATTTTTTTTGAAAAAGATGACGAGGGAGAGAGAGTAGAAGAACTAGAGCAGCATTAACTATGAAAATTTTGGAGAGGTAATTAAAAAATAAGAATAAAATAGTGGATGGGTCTCACCATTTTTGAAAATAGGGAAGTTTTTGCTGTCTAAATCAGCAGCGATCTTGGGGGAGTTTTTCAACTGTTCGCGGACTCCAGTGACACGTGGTGGTCCGCGGGTTTTTAATTTGTTTTTTTTAATCAGAGAAAAGATGCTCTTAGGAAGGTGAAGACCGACAGGAAGCGACAAAACGGAGGTGGAGACAGGGTCCCACAGTTCGTGGCGTGATTGAGATTTGGTCCCACTGTTCCAAATCTACTTTTTTTTACTGACGTTGACATCTGTCTTCTCTTGCCCAACACCCTCACCCACCCAATCCTTATCTCTCCATACTTGTCATTTCACTGTTCCAGCTTCCTCTCGCGTGCCGCTTTCCGCTAGCGAACTATCATCGGACCATCGAGCACAAAGGCCCAATATTAATTATACGAGGCCCATTACTTACATATTGATATCAAGTAACAGGCCCGATACTAATTAAATTACACAATGCCCACTAGTTCACTAACAGACCCAATACTAGCAAAGAACCAAACGACGGCGTTTTATAGTGAAGTGTGGAGATCTCTGAAGTGTGTGTAATAAATATCTGATCGACTAAAATGGAAAGGCCGAAACTCTGAGTGAGGAAGACGATGGGAACAGCTGCAGCGCCATGGAAGCAGCTTCTCTTCGGTGCGATCGAGGCCAATTCTCACCTAAAACACTCTTCCTACGCTCAGCTCGTAAGCCTTCCCTTCTCCATCTTGTTAGTATTGTTTACACAGGGAGCGAAGTTCCTTTCATCTGTTGATATTTGTAGGCGACGATTGGTGTTAATGGCCGCCCTTCGAATCGCACCGTCGTCTTCAGGTGATACGACTGTGAGAGTGTCCGTGTTTTGATTATTGGTTGTGTAGTGATAACTTTTGTTTTGTTAGGGGCTTTGAAGAGAACGGTGAGAGGATTCAAATCAACACTGATCTTCGTAGTCGCAAGGTCTTATCAAGTTTCATGTTGTTGGCATTGTTTTGGTTGTGTCTGTCTCTGTTTCGTGTTGTGATTTTTCTACATTTCGTTGCAGATTCAAGAGCTTAAGCAGTGTCCGTTCTCTGAGGTGACAATCTCTTTAAGCTTGGTTTAGCTCTGTCCGTTTACCTATCGCGCGCTCCGCGACTTGGGTTTAAACGTTGGTGTTCGTTTTGATGTCTGATCGCGCGACCAGTCGCAGGTTCCGATTCAAGTTGCCTGAAAAAACAGCGATTAAAACTTAAGAAAATTTTGACCGCCCAACACGCAAACAAACATAATTTTAGTCGCAAGGCGCAGGTCGCGACATGTAAACGAACTTAGGACACACTACACGTAAACGAACAAGTTTATCTTAATCACACTTTGATTTGACACTGGTGGTTGTTTTTTATTAAGATGTGTTGGTATTTCTCGGATACTTGGGAGCAGTTTCGGATCAATGGAAGGGTTGAGGTCATTGATGCTTCGAATACTGACCAGACCAAGCTTCAGGTTGGAGATATATAACTTAGTTTAACAACTCAGAGAAGGAAGAAAGACTTTTTTTTTTCCTGATTGTTTTTTTATTTCTTGATGTAGCTAAGAGAGAAGGCTTGGTTTGCTAATTCTCTAAAGTCAAGGATGACGTACACCTGTCCTGCGCCTGGTATGCCTTACAATGGTGAGCAACCAGATCAAGAAGTTAAGTTAGATCCCTCAAGTGGTCCAGTTGCTGATTACTGTCTAATGCTCCTAGAGCCAGAAAAGGTGTTTTTTTTTTTTTAATATAATTTCTTTCTTCTGATGTCCCCTATGTATGTTGAAGCTAGCAGATTTGTTTCATTAGTGGTTTCTTTTGATGACAGGTTGATTACTTGAATCTCAAAAGTAATCAGAGGCTTTTGTTTTCGTCCATGATTAGTGGAACAGGAGATAAGTGCTGGACTTCTGAAAAGGTTAACCCATGATTAAGTTATAATGGCTGTGAGAGGGTAATTAAAGTATTTGTTATTTGTGTGCTAGCAATATTTTCATTCTTGGCATTCAAACAGTCTACTGTGTATCTCTGCTTTCTGTGTTGGACCATATTGAAAAAATGAATAAAAATATCTGAATCTTTCTCTTCTATACCATAGTCTATATCCCTTTTGAATGAAGCACATTTCATTTGCTCTAGATTAAACGAATAAGAGTAGGCAAATGGAAGAATCTTCCTCTGGGAGATGTTTCCCTGTCACCATTTGCTAATTTCAGTGAAGCTAGCACTTTGGTAGGTCTGCAGGAGGTTGAGGTAGACTCTCAACCACCGTCTTGCCATTTTTCACTATAAACATTGTGCTCATTCCCCATGTTTGATGGATATCAAAATGGCAATGCAATAGCCATAGCCCTGTTTCATTAAAAGAAGAAGAATATGTTTATCAGCAAAATGTCTGTGATGCGAAGGAGTGTTGTGAATAAGAAGAATACCTGGATTGTCAGCAACAAAACGAATCGCAGCCCATCCTCCAACTGGGACTCCAATAGTGTTCAAATAAGGAGGATCCTCCAGGTTAAACCGTGCTGTTTGTTGATCATAGTTCCCTGTGCCATAGCCAATAACATAGAAGCTATGCCCGTGAAGATGAATCGGATGATTTTCAGTTGTTAGAGTGCCAGTGTTCTGGAAGATGATCTGTATCCTGCTCCCATACTCGAAAACCATTGCTCTGGTCCCGTTTGCTGCCTGCGTGTCATTGGCTATATCATTGGGCGCTCCATTGACGAAGTCATAAGACTTTTCTGGTGCTGTTGGGAAATCTAGAGTGAAGTACCCTTCCAGTTTCTTGTAATAAGCTTCCAGTATCGATACTTTAGGTTCCACGAAGCTGATGTTGTTCATTGAAGCTGCTAGCCTTCCTTTCCTGGGACCTTGGCACTTGTTGTTTGGGTCTTCAGAGTTACACTTGTTTACATTTATCCCAATTGTGATGAAGAGATGAGCATCAACATCTTTTGGAACGTCAACTGTGTTTAGACTTCTGAGCCCATCCATGACAGTCTTAACAGCAATGTTATCATTGAAAACAGGTAACTTAGCTGGTGACGCTACACTGTTGGGGAATGCACCAAAGTATCGGAGACTAGCTATCGCTGAAGTGTGTTGAAACTTGACGTTCTTTGCAGACTCGTACGGACCCATGGCGATGGAGTATCTCCCAATGGGTTGATCAGCTGTGAGGAGAAGGTTCATTGTCTGTCCAGGCACGAGCATCAGACGCTCTGTTGTAAAAGGTTTGGTGTACTCGCCGTCTACTTCCACTATGGTTAACCTGTGATTGGCTATGGTGAAGAAGCTCTCCATGTTGATGCCAGCGTTTATCAGCCTTAGCAGGTATGTCTTCCTTGGCACTATCTCAAGTTCATAAACATCTGAAATATAAAGATATTAAAACAAGGATCAATAATCATATTCAGTCTCATATGTATTACCTTTAGAGGAGCAATTGTAGTTAGGTCCTGGCTGACCATTAATTGTGAATGCATCTGCTGGAGGAGGAGGTCCTCCACTCTCCAGTACATGTTTTTCAAGCTCCACCACGTTCTTAAGCCAATACTCTCCTAGATTATGAAAAACAAATCAGTAAAGGCAATTAGTGAAAGAGAATAGCTTTATAGATTACCTAGGAGAATTGTATGCTCTTTGAAGGGTTTCTTGAATGGGTAAGGAACATTAGCTTTAGGATATACAATGAGCGGACCGTATACAGTAGCTCTAAGCCAAGAAAAGTGTGCATGCCAAAAGAATGTGCCCTTTTGTTGCGCCACTGTGAAGTTGTATGTGAAACTCTGTCCGCTCTGAATTGGACATTGTGTGATGTAAGATGGACCATCGTACCAACAAGATAGTTTTTGCTTAATACCATGCCTGCATATAATAGAGACAACTCTTGTTAGTCTAATTTTTCTTCTAAGCATTTGTGTACTTATATGTAGATGCATACCAATGAATTGTGGCATTATAGGGGGTCATGTTGATAACATTAACGACAATGTTGTCATCTTCTTGAGCGGTTATCGCAAGGCCAGGGAACTTTCCGTTGATTGTCACAATCTCTTTTGTCTGGCACAGCCTGGTGAGTCTCTTTGTTTGTACCTGTTAGAAATTAGTACACAGTAGAACTCTGTTTAGTAGTACACATAAGATGAAACATTGATTATGGTTTGAATATTGTTAATACTTACTTTAAACTGGTAGATCCTAGTTGCAGCGCTACACCTGCCAATGTTCATTACTTGAAGAATGAACAAGCAAAAGCTAAGACGGAGCAAGGAGGAGACAGAGGAACTGGCCATCTTTTATTGACAAAAAAAAA
>NW_013618359.1:0-4483 GCF_000695525.1 Brassica oleracea var. oleracea
TTGTGCTGCGCCAGTTTTGGTATCAGAGCAAGAACGTTCCGGACAGAAATTTTTTTTTCTCAGCAATCGCTTTTCAAATCATTCAATGGCACCGAGACGCACGAACGCAGATCAACCAATGAATAAGTGGGAAGAGATGAGGAGAACTCTTGTAACCATGCAGGAAAACATTCAACTTACAATTCAGAACTCGTTTCGCGAGTTTGCGGAAACGGTTCACCTTCGAGATCGTGATCACAATAGGAGAAGACAACCGTGAGAGGATGACTTAACCGAAGTGGAAGATAACCCTTTTGCAGAGGAAGAGCATCGTCGACACAGGATTGACTTCCAGGACCATGGTCATGCTGATCGAAATTGGGAGATGGGTTTTAAAGTGGAACTACCTGAGTTTCACTGAGGAGTACGTGGAGAAGAATTTTTGGATTGGCTCGTCGCTGTGCAGGAGATGCTTGAATTTAAGCGTGTTCCTGAAAACCGCAAGGTGGCCTTAGTTGCGACGAAATTCCAGGGCAAAGCAGCGTCCTGGTGGTTGCAAGTAAAGACTTCTCGAGCTCGAGCGGGGAAACGTAACATCGATACGTGGGAAAAACTTGAGAAAGTGATGAGGAAAGCGTTTCTTCCTTATAATTTTGATCGAACGATGTTTTCCCGTTTACAAAACCTTCGCAAAGGTTCTCGTTCTGTAGATGATTACGCAGACGAATTTTCTTTGTTATTAACAAGAAACGACATCCTTGATAGCGAAGTCCAGCTGGTCTCGCGTTTTATTGGAGGCTTACGTCCTCAGCTTCAAAACGCTATGTCTCAGTTCGATCATATCACAGTTGCAGAAGCTCATAGGCGTGCAATAGCATTTGAAACACAATTCAAAATGTCAGCTTCCGCATGGTCGAATTCGACGCGTGCGCGAGCAACTATTGTCCCAGCTGACTCAAACCAGGCTGGTGCTAGCAATAAAGAAGCTGCAGAGCAAGCGGGAGCACGAGCTGATAACACTACACGAGTTCCTGCAACAACTGATGAACTCCGGCGATCTTCCCGGCCTAATGCCTTGCGTTGTTTCACCTGTGGAGAGACAGGTCACAGGCAGACTGCTTGTCCGAAGGCAACTCGTCGGGGACTTCTAGTTGATGATGTCAAATGGGATGACGACGGAACGGAACAGAACAAAGGATGTTACTGATGTCGAGCTGGAGGAACGAAACGAAGGGGATCGCGGCACGTTGCTGATGTTACGTTGTGCCTGTCTCACGCCTATGAGACATGATGACCAACCGTGGCTGCGTACCAACATCTTCATGTCTACCTGCACCATCAAGGGGAGAGTGTGTCGTTATGTGATAGATTCTGGCAGCTGCCGCAACGTCATCTCTGAGGACACGGTGAATAAGCTTGGTCTGCGTCGTTCTGATCATTCATCTCCATACAAGCTAGTTTGGCTACGCCAGGGATCAGAAATACGAGTCACCCATCGGGTCTTGGTTTCATTATCCATCGGGAACCACTACAAAGACAAAATATATTGCGATGTGGTGCCAATGGATGTGAGTCACATTTTGTTGGGCAGACCGTGGCAATATGATCGAGACGTTTCACATAATGGCAAGACCAATGTCTACAGTTTCTTCTTTGAGAACAAACATATTGTGCTTCTCCCGCAACACGATCTCGCGCCGCCACCAGCCCCGGCTCCTGCCGTTGCTCCGCCTCTACTGGAAGGGACGGGTTCGAGTAACACAATGTTGTTTTTTTCTTATGGGGCGTTCTCTCAGGAGTTTGAGGAAGAAAATTTTGTCTTGGCCGTAGTAGCAGCGCCTTCAGCGACACCGGCAACAGCAAGTATCCATCCAGCCATCAGTAAACTTTTGGACGAGTTTGCCTCTCCTGTGAGATATACAACACAACATTGATCTCGTCCCAGGCATGTCGTTGCAGAACATACCACACTACCGCATGAGCATGAAGAATTGCGGAAACAGGTGGAATCATTACTTACCAAAGGCCATATCCGCGAAAGCCTCAGTCCGTGTGTTGTGCCAGCTTTATTGATCCCTAAGAAGGATGGGACTTGGAGGATGTGTGTGGACAGTAGGGCGATCAATAAGATTACGGTGCGATATAGGTTTCCGATTCCACGCCTGGATGACTTATTGGATCAGATCGGGGCTGCCAGCATTTTCTCTAAACTTGACCTCAAGAGTGGCTATCACCAGATTCGAATCCGCCCCAGAGACGAGTGGAAAACGGCCTTCAAAATGCGAGAGGGACTTTTCGAATGGCTTGTAATGCCGTTCGGCCTCTCCAACGCGCCTAGCA
This sequence comes from Brassica oleracea var. oleracea, assembly GCF_000695525.1. Lineage (NCBI taxonomy): Eukaryota > Viridiplantae > Streptophyta > Magnoliopsida > Brassicales > Brassicaceae > Brassica > Brassica oleracea. The sequence continues at coordinate 2,320 of NW_013618359.1, forward strand.
CTTTCATGCGCATCATGAACCAAGCCCTGCGACCATTCATAGGAAAGTTTGTGGTTGTCTACTTTGACGACATTCTAGTGTTCAGCAACGCCCTCGACGATCACATTGAGCACCTGCGTCAAGTTCTTAATGTCCTTAAACGTGAGCAGCTTTTTGTAACCAGACAAAAGTGTGAGTGGGGAGCTGATTCGGTATTATTTCTTGGCTATGTGGTGTCCAGCAAAGGCCTGTCGATGGATACAAGCAAGATAGCAGCAATTTATGACTCGCATGTTCCTCGTACTATCACTGAAGTACGCAACTTTCACGGGCTTGCGTCGTTTTATAGACGGTTCGTGGCACATTTTGGCACTATCATAGCACCAGTTACCGAGTGTATGAAGGGTGTGTAGTTCGTATGGACAAAGCAAGCTGGAGAGGCTTTTGTGTTAATCAAGGAAAAGCTCACATCAGCGCCCGTTTTGATCCCTCCGAATTTTTCCCAGTCCTTTGAGTTGCACTGCGATGCATCGAAGATGGGCATTGGCGCCGTTTTATGCCAGGAGTCGCGTCCTGTGGCTTTCTTTAGTGAGAAACTCGCAGGTGCACGGAGCAGATACAGTACGTACGATGTTGAGTTCTACGCGGTGGTTCAGTCGACACGTCACTGGCGTCACTATCTGGTCCGTAGAAATTTTGTGTTGCTCACTGATCATGATGCTCTGAAACACTTGGATAGTCAGAACAAAGTCTCAGCTAGGCACGCGGGGTGGATCGCTTATTTGCAGCAATTCACATTTACCATACGACACAAGTCGGAAAAGTTGAATCGCGTGGCTGACGCGTTGAGTCGCTGTCATAGCCTCTTGACTACGTTACACACTTCAGTTACGGGGTTCGCTTCTTTTACGGATTTGTACGAGTCTGATCCATTTTTTGGCAAGGTCATCGTGGAGGTTCGCGCTCACCTTCGTGATGATTTTAAACTCATCGATGGATTCTTGTTTCGAGGCCAGCAACTGTGCATTCCTGACTGTAGCTTCATGTTGCGTGTGATAGATGAGTTACACAGGGAGGGCCATGTTGGTCATGATCGTACTCTGCAATTGGTAATGTCATCGTACTATTGGCCTTCAGTTCGTCGTGATGTCGAGCGTTATGTGCAAAGGTATCGTTCTTGTCAGATGGCGAAAGGACAGGCGTCGAATACGGGGTTGTACCTTCCCTTGCCCATTCCTACACAGCCATGGACTGACTTGAGCATGGACTTCGTTTTGGGTTTGCCTCGAACTCAGAGGGGGAGCGACTCGATATTTGTTGTGGTCGATAGGTTTTCGAAGATGGTACATTTTGTTCCTTGTAAACGTACTACGGATGTGGTGCTAGTCGCTCAGTTGTTCTTTAGGGAGATCTACCGTCTGCATGGGCTTCCGTAGTCCATAGTCTCTGATAGGGATACACGGTTTCTCAGTCATTTTTGGAGGTCATTGTGGAAGATGTTGAATACAAGCTTGGACATGAGTACTGCATATCATCCACAAACAGATGGTCAGACGGAAGTTGTCAATCGTTCACTCGGCAATATGTTGCGAGCTCTCGTTGGTTCTAACATTAAGTCGTGGGAGTCATGTCTTAGTCAGGCTGAGTTTGCTCACAACCATGCTGTCAATCGCAGTTCAGGGTTTAGTCCGTTTCAGACTGTGTATGGCTTCGCGCCTCGCTGTCCGTTGGACCTCATTCCTGTTCTAGACCCGTCACGAATGCATAGTCGCGCTGTCGACTTCGTCTCCTCCATACAGGAGGTCCATAAGACGGTTTTGCGCAATCTCGAGGAGTCGTCATCAAAGTATAAAGCTGCGGCTGATCGCAAGCGTAGGGAGTTGATCTTTAACTCTAGAGATTTGGTGTGGGTGGTGCTCACGAAGGATCGTATGCCTGCTCATGAGTACAATAAGCTCCGTTCCCGGAAGTTTGGGCCAGTTCGTGCCTTGGAGCTCATTAACCCAAATGTGTACCGTTTGGAGTTACCTGATCATATCAAGACAGCAAATGTATTCAACGTCAAGTACCTCACGAAGTTTGCAGGGGATAACACCGATCAAGATTCAGAGGCGAATCTTCTCCTACCCGGAGAGACCTGATGCAGCGCATTGTCGTTGGTTTGCTGTCCGGTTTCATAACAGAA
>NW_013618360.1:0-4480 GCF_000695525.1 Brassica oleracea var. oleracea
AGAGAAACGAGCTCGAAGGCAACATATTACATTGCGTCTTGTGGAGGCACTTACTGAAGGAAAATGGCTGTGGTATGTTTCTAACTAGACTATTAGTAGAGGATATCGATATATGTGTAGCCATATCTTAGAATGCCTTTGATGAGCGTACACCATTTGTTTTTTATCGACATGTAACTTCAGTTCAATTTGTAATGCTGGAGAACAAGTTTAAGTGGGATAGCACGTCTCTTATTAAGAAGGACAACTCTATTGTTTGTCACTCTAGATGCTAAACTGGCATTATTTTGATTTTCTTGCTCCCTGCTTTACATAGAAACTATTTATTGCGAATTTGTGGACTAAAATACATAAGCTTTGTCCAGGTGTGCTGCTTTTGGTTGTCTAATTCGGACTCATTGTACTCGCATCAACAAGGATCTCCTTATTTACTGGTTTGAAGCCATCTGTACAAACTTTCAAAGGTAACTTGGGAAGTTGTACTTAGTTATTACGTGGACCTTTGTTTGCCTCTGTGAAAGCAGTAACTAAGAGTTGTTTGTTAATACTTTCTGGTGCAATACTCTTTTAGAATATCCGTTGCCACTTTATCCTTTAACATGCTTCACTGATTACTACATTTAAACGGAAGAATCAGTTGAGAAGACCATACAAAAGATGTTTATCATACCATAAATAGTACGTGGTGAATGACGTGTCTTAACCAAGTAAACACAATTCTATGACTGCAAATCAGGAGCGTACTGATTCATTAGATTTGATTCTAAATTAGTTTCTCATATAACCAACTTCTGAAACAAGAATATTATTCAACGTTACTTGGCACTTTGTATTCTCTTTTGATGGTGGTACCTTTGGCAATCAACGGTTTTATTACTACTAGCTTATTTCTATTAAAATACCTGATAACTAACTTGATCGAACAACCGTATTCCCATTGCACTGTAATTGCTTAAAATTGCAGATGCTGCTACTTATAAATAGTTCAATGTTAATACTACTAGTATCTTTAACAGTGGACTGCTTTGATTTACTTAATCTTGTACATGACAGACTTGTGGAGGATGCTAGTATGAGACGTTCTTATGATGGTCTATTATGGACTTTGAGGTATGGAGTTCAGGTGTTTACTATTCTGAATCTGCAGCAAGTTCCTTCATATATTCTATTCACTGCTGTCGAGGTGTTTAATAGAAAAATATGTGAAATGATATGATACACTTAGGATCTTCGTTGGCCTTAACTTTTCTAGTTTAAAATTCTTTGATCCTATATCTCAGTGAGTATTTTGTGAAAATTTATTTCTTTCTGAAGGAGTTTGCAAGAGCTATCTTCTGGTTTGTTACTTCCAACTGCAACTATCGACACATCAAAGTCAACTGCATCCTCAAGTGAGGTACTTACCTTTCCTGCCTTTGTTTGTGTGTGTGTGTGAGTCTGATACACATATGATAGGTTAGATCGTCCACCAGAAATATGGATTACTGAGGTTTAGAGTTGATTCTGGTATTGTTACTAAAATATGATAATACTTGAATCCCTTGATCTTACTGTGGCGAAGTTAAGGAAATATATTGCATCTTGGCAAACTTTTTCGGTGTAACATGTACCGAACATTAATGGCCTGTTCGCATATAAGATTTTTGTTTTGATGTCACGTTCAGCTCTACTCAACTTGTGTTTTATGAATCATCTGACTATTTTTTGATAGAATTCAGCTGGTCATTATTAGGCTTTTGGTATCCTACTTTGGCTGCTTGGGTTCTTGAAATCATTAGGACTTTTGGTTTTATGGTCGCTGAAACGGTTTTCTTGCCTATTCATTTTCAGATTTGTATTGGATTAAGTGATTTCTTTTTAAAATATATATTTTGAATCTAGTTTTCTTTGTAGTTAACTTTTTATCTCATTAAAACACATTTGATTGCAGCTAGATCGTGGTTGGCAATTAATCTGGAGTTCTTTGATCCACGGACTAGCAACATTCAGCAGCATGACCGTAATTGTATGTTGCATATATCTACTTATATTCTTTCTTGTTTCCCACAATATATTCTCTTAAAACGGTTGCTAGTTTAGGAAGAAACTCGAAAAACAAGGTAGCAAGTGAAGCTTGAGCTTGTATATAGGTTACAGGAAAACTAAAATTTAATCTTAACCTCTTAATCTCTCTTCAGACAGGGAAATAATTAATCTCTTCGAGGATTTGTGTCGATCAAACGTGTTTAAATTATGCTCTTACATAATAGTTTTGGTAATTGGTCACATGTTGATACTTAAATATACATGTAAAAAGGACAGAGCCCTCTTTGATAGGGATCAAGGTAAATTGGTTTTCTTGGTTTATACTAAAACTGTATAGGTTGTTTGGTTAGCTGTTTGAGCTAAAAAGTTCTCAGTTACTCGCTTTGCTTAGCTGATTTGTATCTATAAATGTACGTACGTGTGGCTGATGCTACTCTGTTCTGCAATCGGATGTTCAACTATCATTATCTTAATGCAGGTTGATGCTGTCTTGGTGCTCCTTGGATCAATTATTTCAAATGTAAGTTTGTAATAAAATTCTAACAGAAATTTTATTCAGCTATTTACTCTTAATTTTATTTTCCCTTCGTTTAGAACCACATAAACGTGGGGATTCTACCTCAAGAAGTGTGGGATCACCAATTATTCAGACACATACCCTCTGAGTAAGCCTTTTATCCTCAAATCTTCATAGTCCATGATGGATAGCTAATCCTTGAGCTGCTACTAGGCTAGAGTCCCACTTTTCCTGTGGAAAATAAGGAAATGAGCAATGAGCTTGGATACATCTTGTTCCATTTAAAGATCTTATAATATTTCCTTTTATAAGATTAATGTGTGTTGGGTTGGAATTGATAGTTGTTGAATTGCTCTACTGTTAACTAAATAATTATTACTTTTACTCAGGCCGGCCTTGTACTTCATTGCATGTTACTTTTCACGTATGGGTTGCCAGGTAATTAACTGGTTCTCACATGAACTGTATGGTCTTAGTATCTACCTTCTTTGTTCCTTGATTGCTAAATAGACTTTCAAGTCTTCAAAAAGTATTATATCATCATGGCTCTGTCCTCTCATTTATGCAGGGAAACCTGCAAGATGATCTACATCTACGACGCAATCTCCTTAGAGCAGTTTGTGGCCCCCTTAGCTTGAAGGTAGTTTCAATTCCTTTTTCCAGAAAAGCACAAATATTTTTGCAATAGGGATCTCATGAATAATCATATTGTTGGTCTGATACTCTGATTATTTGTGATTCCTCGTACTCTCTGTGGTGGAGGCATTATCTACGATATGACCAAGCCAAACCATTCGTCTGGAATTATGTTTACCCCAAAAGATTGATCGTAGCATAATTTTAAAGTTAAGCACTTAATTCTAGGTTCAGGCAGCGACAATTATGTGCTCTATTTGTTATTTCCTGGCAACTAGTTGGTAAGAGCTGCATTCTATTTCTACCTTATTTGTGAAACTGAATATCTAAGAGAATTAGAAATCTAAACATGTTCACTCAGTCAAGTACCGCGTTGTGCATTTATAAGTCTCTAATTGTGTGTTCCTCATTGTACCACACGATCATATTGGAGATCATGCTTATGGCTTATATATTTTTAGGGTCCATTGGCACTGAATGAGCGAATGATTCGCCTTCTACCAGCAGCTGCTTTAGCCCTATGTGCTGGTTTCACAACGACACTTCCATTACCTAAGGAACATCTCCCAACACCACCTAGTTGGGATGCCTGTGAAGTGGTGAATGATGTGAAGGTGCATATTATGTTTGTTTTGAAGCTCTGAATAGTTCTCATCTCAGAAAAGTTTGCAAGTCTAAAACTGGAATTCACTGTTGTTGTTTCTTTTCCAGATGGATGATGCTGAACAAGAAAGAAAATTTGGACTGTTTGAATGCTCTGTAGAGGTTCTAACAAGAGTTTACTCGAATTCTATCAAGGTGGAGGATCCTTCGATTTTGTTTCTCTCTTTCCTGAACCTCATTTCTTCACTGACATTATTTGTGTATCTTTTTGTTTTCAGATCTCTAGTTACCGAGTTCCTGATGGAGTACAACTACCTCTAGTACTAAGAGATCCATTGCTTAATGACATGGAAATTTATTTTCTTAGCATTATCCCAGAGGACAGTGAGAAAGGACCACTTTCTGACATATTTATGGGATGTTCTCTGCTGTGTCATTTTATGCATGGTTCTTATACGACGAGGTTAGTCAACTCATACTATTCGTGGTAACTTGTGAGTGAATGACTGATATTGTTATTGTTTCTTGTCAGTTTTTCTGTATCAAAATTGTTATGACAAAAGTGTCATAGTTAATCTTGAGAGATGGTGAACACCCACTTGTAGATGCGGCTTTGTTCTGTTAGTAGTGTCACCGTGTTCTATGCATGTAGTTTTTCTGAAGCAAGACCGTGTAGTTTGACTTTTCTAACCGGTGGTT
>NW_013618361.1:0-4465 GCF_000695525.1 Brassica oleracea var. oleracea
CTTCTATTCTCCATGTGCCACTTGGAAAGGTCACACATCCCTTTGAAAAAGACTTTATATAAATTTCATTAGATCTCTTCTTAACAAGAACACTTTCATAAGCAGATGAGCTTTCCTGAGGATGCTTTGCGAGAGAATGTTGGTGCATTTATGAACGCTCTTTTGCTGGCTAAGCCTGCCGGATTGAAAAAGAGTAATAACTCCATATCAAGCTTATAATTTTGTATAGAGAGATCTTTGATTGGATAAGCTGAGTTGCTTACTCTTTTTGCTTTTTATGCAGCTTCAAAATATGCTGGTTATGTGAATGCATTCCACTTGTGCAGTACGGTAAGCTTTTGAATCAAAGCCAATGTCGAAACATTTTTAGACTCTATTTAAGCGTAACATAAACTGTTTTTAATGGTTCTCTATGCAGATGGGAAAGGGTTATCCTGTATCGATACAGTCGTTGTCTAGAGCAGCGGATCACTATACCAAATTGCAGCTCAAGTGAGCAGTAGCCTCAAAAAGGATAAAGGCTTGTTGGAGAGTACCGAATTGGATTTTGTTGTTTGAGAGCATATAAAACGAGGGGAGTGTGCACAATTCTGCTTGATACAATCTGTCTCTCATGTCATTTCATAATAATATGAGAATGTTTTTGCTACTCATCAAACATCACTCATTGATTCATTTGTTTTGTGTTCGTTATAAAATATGATATGGATCTTGCACATGTTAAGGCCCCTGCAAGCATCATAAGATTCTTCAATAAGTGTGTATAAACGTTTCAAGTTTTATGTATAAGTTTCCAACGTCTAGATAAGTCACATGTCTAATATTTTTTTTTTTTTTTGAAACACAACTTACTTTCATTCAAACTTTAAACTTCTTCCATACAATAGAAAGAGGGAATTATCCATCCTCTTTGGCCATAAGCCGAAAATACAACACATAAGTAAACTAAACAAGATAGGTCTTCAACCGAAGATGACAGCGAATTCAAAACGATGCTTGAATGCGCCGAGGGAGCTTTCACGACAACGTCGGACAGCAGTATAATAGTCACATAATGTGACGTTGAGGTCCAGACCTCATCTACGAGAGATACCGAAATACTCTCGGTTGCATCTTCTGGTCCCGTAGAGACCGCTCCATTGTTGAATGAAATGGGTATTCAGTTAAATAGCATTGTGTTTTGGTCAACGAGTTTAAGTTGCAGGAAACCAAAAGGGAATATAACTAATTTAACAAAATGACAAAATTTTCATTAGTTAGCACTTTGAATTCAGTTGGTATATTCATTATCCATCTGTTGATATTGGTTCAGACATCGCATTCAGAGTTTGTATTTATAGGCATATACGCAAAAATAATTATATGTGTGAACTGGTACGCAATTAAAAGACGCCACATGTGACAAAGTACCAAATATAGATGATGCTTGTACCTAAAAAAAGGCTGGATCGATTGAGAGACCCTCAAGCAAAGATAGTGAAAAGGTCCTCCAAAAACTTTTACTGAATATAAAACGTTCAAACTGATGCTTAGATTATTATCATAATCATGTGATTGATTTTGATCTGTCTCGTGCATTTCCACTAGAACTTTAATTACTAGATATTTGCAACAGAAGCAATGTGATGATACATTAATATTTATAAGATTATAAAGTAAGTTTTGTTTAACTGATGCATCTGTAAAATACTATATCGGACACTAACCAAATTTCACATAGAACTGCTATTTGTTTATAAATATAATCTGTTTTAATATGAAATGAAAATGAACTCAACCATATTTAAACATCCTACTTTGACTTGTTGGTATCAATAGTTCCAAACAAAACTAAACCAAAACAAAATTTGTTCATTTAATACGCACAAATACGCACAATATGCACTCTATATATGTTTGGCTAATATTGTATATTGCTAAATATACGTTTATACTTTTAGAAAATGAAGAAAAAGAAAGAGTGACAGATGAAAACATTGAAGGAGTGTCATAAAAGGGAAGAAATGTTTAGTTAGTTGGGTAGGTCTCTCTATTGTATTAATACTCTCCTTTGCTTCTCTTCCATTTATTTCTCTTAAATTTATTTTAATCAATAGTATTGCTTTACTCTCTCACACACACATGTATTTTTTTTTTTTTTTGAAACACAACTTACTTTCATTCAAACTTTAAACTTCTTCCATACAATAGAAAGAGGGAATTATCCATCCTCTTTGGCCATAAGTCGAAAATACAAAGTAAACTAAACAAGATAGGTCTTCAACCGAAGATGACAGCGAATTCAAAACGATGCTTGAATGCGTCGAGGGAGCTTTCACGACAACGTCGGACAGCAGTATAATAGTCACATAATGTGACGTTGAGGTCCAGACCTCATCTACGAGAGATACCGAAATACTCTCGGTTGCATCTTCTGGTCCCGTAGAGACCGCTCCGCAAGATAGCAAGCCGATGAGGAAACTGAAACAAACGCTCGGCAACGAGGCCAAGGAATCATCTCTTTCCATTGGAAGAGGAAATGGTGGTAAAGTCTTCTCCTCGGAAGAGGAGGGTGGTCGAGATAGTAATGGTTCCGATGCAATGACCGGTAAAATCTTCAATAAAGATATATATGACATAAAGCTTGAACAGTAGACCTCACAGAACACAACCGAAATCTTTAGAACACTCTTAATGGGCATGGCCCAAACTTTTGAATCTTGTTTGTCGACATCCGACCAAGCAAGACAAGACGTGGCGAGGCAAAGGTGGTTGTCGAAGATGGTGGAGTTGCTGGCGGAGGAGGGATAAAAGACAATCGTTGCTGAGGGGTTGTCCTCGCCGGAATCTTTCGGATCTGGTCGGCGAATCAGTGGACCCTCACGGACAAGGAGGGCCTTTTCGATGGAGGCTGAGGCAGTGAAATGGTGTTGCAAATGAACGGAGGGGAGGCGCCGAAGAAGTTCTTCAAATCGGAGGTGGCTGTGGGTCGCGAAGATGACGAGACCAGACGGGGTGGAGCAGAGAGATAACGGACCAGGTAACAAAGCCTTCCCGGAATCCCAGGAGAAGCCACCTGTTCCGGTGGTTACGCACTCAACAACCATAAATTATGTTGTCGCCATTAATGTAAGAGAACGAACTATGACAAAAGCAGAGTGTAGAAACGAGCAAAGTGAGGAGAGAGCGTCGTCGGGGCAAAGCAGAAAGGAGGAGAAGCAAAGACGACGCCGGCGAGCGCCGCCGGCGTCGAAAATTGTTCTCAGATCTGGTTTCTCGATAATCGGGCCAGAGAGGAAACTTATGTTTCTAATTATTATATAACTACACGCAATTCTTGTTTATTTATCGAAGTTCCTAGCTAATACTATTCAAGTCATTTGCTTGCAGCTGGTGGTTTAGGTCATGGTGTTGCTCATGCTAGCTGTCTTCTTTTGTTTGAGCCTCTTAACAACATATATTATTAGCCTTTTGACTTGTTGATTGAGTCTCGATTTGTTTGATTTTTCAGATTGATTGAGTAAAAAATGTATTGGTTTGTTAATCATGTTACTTAAATGTTCTTGAGCATTGTGGAGAATAGTAGTATCAATTAGTATTGATTTAACCTTGAATAGTAGTATCAATTTCGGAACCTTGTTTATTGTACTCTGACAAATTTTCTCATAGAACAAAGGTTGAGGATGTTCATAGCTTAGTATGGTAAGGATGATGACCCAATTTAAATGCCTTTGAGCTTGACACAGCAAGAGTTGTGCTGGAACTTGGACTTGCCAAGTCACCGCCATAAACCATCATCAAAGTACTTAACAATTAATAATTTGGTTATGATTAGTTAATAGTAACACTATTCTAGTTGCGTACGTCAACTCTTTAAATTTCCAATTATTCGTGATTTATCTGAACATAAAATATTAAATATCCAATTTTATTACATTGATTGGAGGCTACAGTTCATCTTTACCTTTTATTTATGAGATGCATATGATCAGAAACCTCCTCTCCTAAATAGATTATACAGTTTGATCCAAATCGAAAGTCTCAGAAAGAGACCCATGACACAGAAATTAATTAGCAACATGCAATTTTACCGAACATTCTTCAAACTAAGAAATATTTAGTCGCTTACTAGCTACCTGATATATCTGTATAAAGATGATAACATAGTTCTCTAGTGGTGTGGATACGTTAATCAGTTTTTATTGCTTGTTAAGGACAATAACGAGTTAAAGATTGGTTTGTATGTGACACAAGGCAACATAAAAGGCTTAGAGGCGGCTTTAATGATAGATATATAAGTCAAGCAACATACTCGTAAAGTTAGTTGACGTTTTTCAATGGAAGAAAATAAAAAAATATCTTCTTGATATAATGATTGGAACAAAGCTTAGAAACATTTTTCTCATTAACTTATAAAAGGAAGTGACAGAAAAATAAACAGCAATCCTAAGTTACACTTTCTTGTACTCTTCCTTTTCAAAAATTG
>NW_013618362.1:0-4457 GCF_000695525.1 Brassica oleracea var. oleracea
TGGCTCGTCCATACTGTTGACGATCCTAACCGCCTCTTCTCTTCCTCCTCTCATTATTCGACACCTGTCCTTCTTATCTTCTCTCTTTTATTCCTGTAACAAACCTTCCCTCCTCCGAAAACCTTGACCACAAGGTTAGAACTCAAAGGTTGGAAACTTCCTCTTCATATCAAAAAGATACTCCCACGTAGCCTCCTCTTCAGATTGATTCTTCCATTGCACCAATACCATCGTCGCTGCCTGACCTTGTCGCTGAACCATCTTCCGAGCCAAGCAAAACTCTGGTTCTTTCAATGTGACATCGTATAACACTGACGGTAGTTGATTAGCTGTCTTAGCCAAGCCCACCAATCGCTTCAGCTGAGAAACATGGAAGACCGGATGCACCTGAGAAGTAGACGGTAGTTGCAAACGGTAAGCAACAGCGCCTATCTTATCAAGGATCTTGTAAGGGCCATAGTACTTCGGCGAAATTTTATGTGAAGAACGTTGAGCTACTGATTACTTCCTATAAGGCTGAAGCTTCACGAACACCCAATCACCCAGCTCAAACGACCTCTCACTTCGATGCCTGTCAGCTACTTGTTTCATACGGTGCTGCGCACGAAGTAAATGAAACTTTAAAATGAGTAACATGTCCTCACGTTCCTGTAAACTCTTCGCTACTACCGCAACCTTCGCTTCCCCCGGTAAGTAAGTAAGATGGAATGGAGGTGGTTGTCCAAACACAATCTCATAGGGAGTGACCTGAGTTGCAGAGTGGAAGCTGGTGTTATACCAGTACTCTGCTAGCGGCAACCAACGGCTCCATAACTAAGGTTTATCACTCGTCATGCATCTGAGATATGTTTCGAGACAGCGGTTAACAACCTCAGTTTGACAATCACTTTGAGGGTGGTAAGCGGTAGAAAGGTTCAAAGCACAACTCTGTAGCTTAAACAACTCCTGCCAAAATGTGCTGACAAAGACTGCATCCCTATCACTGACAATTGATCGAGGCATACCATGTAATTTGAAAACGTTATCCAAGAATGTCTGAGCCACTGAAGCTGCGGAATACGGGTGTTTCAAGGCAATGAAATGAGCAGCCTTACTCAGACGATCCACCACCACCAAGATCACAGAAAATCCTCCTGAACGAGGTAACCCATCTATAAAATCCAATGAAATATCCATCCAAACTCCCTCTAGTATAGGTAATGGCTGTAACAATCCTGGTGAAGCTGCAGTATCATACTTGCATTGCTGGCAAATAACACAAGCACGAATGTAAGCTTGAATGTCTTTAGCCATCCCTTTCCAGTAAAACAAGCTCTTCACACGTTGAACTGTAACATCCCTTCCTGAATGACCAGCTTGACTAGACCCGTGTAACCATTTTAAGATCGATTCACAAAGTGTAGGTTGGTTAGGAACCACAATCTTGTTCTTCCTTCGCAATATATTCTGATACCAAGAAAAATGCTCTTACTTCCCGGTTTCTTCTTTAACTCTGTAATAATCTCCTGTAAAGCCACATCATTTTCATACTCCTCTTGTATCTGTTTTAACAAATCACACTCCAAAACTGTCATGGCCATGTGTAAAATGTCAGCTCCATCAACACGTGATAAGGCGTCAGCCACGACGTTATCTTTCCCTTGTCTGTATTGTATCTCATAGTCGAACTCTAGAAGTTTTGGTAACCATTGTTGCTGTATCGGAGTATTCAAACGCTGCTCCAACAGATATTTTAAACTGCGTTGGTCAGTCTTGATGATGAAATGGTTAGGCAAGAGATAGTGTCTCCACTTCTGAACAGCAAAGACCACAGCCAGTAATTCTTTTTCATATATAGACAAAGACAATTGCTTCCCTTTCAAGTGACGACTTATGAATGCCACTGGGTGTCCTTCTTGCATTAAAACAGCGCCAATACCGTGACTGCAGGCATCTGTCTCGACGATAAATGGTTTGTCAAAGCGCGGAAGAGCTAAGACTGGGGCGTCACACAAAGCTTTTTTCAATGTTTCCAATGCTCCTGTAGCCTCTACCGTCCACATAAACGCATCTTTCTTTGTCAGAGCTGTCAAGGGTCTAGCAATGATACCAAAGTCTCGTACAAAGCGCCTGTAATAACCAACTAATCCCAAAAACGCTCTCAACTTCTTCAAGCTAGTCGGTATTGGCCATTCCGCTACAGCCTTTACCTTATTTGGATCCGTAGAGACTCCTGATGCTTGAATGAAATGGCCCAAATATTCCACTCGAGATGTTGCAAACGCACATTTGCTACGCTTAGAAAACATCTTATTAGCTCTCATCAGTTGGAAGACTGTGCGAAGATGTTTTATGTGATCATCGATACAAGGACTGTAAACCAGTATATCATCAAAGAAGATGAGAACAAACTGTGCCTGCGTGCAGCAATTCTTTTACCATCTTATCAATCTCATTCTTCTGATGGACCGCATATCGATAAGGACGTTGATTTACCGGCTCTGCACCCTCTTTCAATACAATCTTATGGTTATGATTCATCCGGAAAGGAGGTAACTGCTGAGGTTCTTGAAAAATATCCTCAAATTCTTCCAACAATTCCTCGATTCTCTCATCCTTCTCGCCCTCCTCTGTTGCTTCTCCAAACAAATTTAAGCTCAAAGGTTCCAACTCAGATTCATCATAAGCATAGATCATGTGTAACTGCATATCAGAGTCCTGAGCTAGTTGTTTCTGCTTAAACTTCACTTCTCTGACTGAACCAGGTTGAATTCCTGTCAACATAACTTTATGATTCCTCCATTTAAATCGCATCTCCAGTTTCTCAAAGTCCCAAGTAATAGGACCCAACTTTGCCAACCATTGTACTCCAAGAACTACGTCATGACCACCCAAGGCTATGACCATGAAGTCAGAAACAAATAGTTGACCTTGAAACTCCCAGTGAAAATTCTCAATCTTTCCTGTAACTTCAATACGATTACCATCAGCCACCGCAACTCTTGTCTTACCCGCTTCTTTAATGTGACAACCCAACTTCTTAGCAATCTTAATATCCATGAAGTTGTGAGTAGACCCCGAATCAATCAACACATAGATTGGTTTCTTTCCATGAGTACCACGAACCTTCATTGTAGTATAATTCGTGATTCCAGATATGGCATTGATAGAAATACGAGCCTGCTCCTCCGCATAGCACTTCTCTTCCTCACTCTCATAACCCAATGCTTCATGAAAGATTTCTTCCTCCTCACACTCCATTGCATACAGTTATGTTTTCTTATGCTTCAGATAATGATCAGGTGTAAACTTTTCATCACAGTAGTAACACAATCCCTTGGCTCTTCTTTCCCTCATTTCGGCTTGAGCCAGAAATGGTTTCAGCTTACCATTCATCTCTTTCGGTTTACCCAATTCTTCTTTTTGGTTACCACTCTCCTCTTTCCGAACTGAAAGCAACCCTTTTTGTTGGTTATACCCTGGCTTAGCTTGATTCCATGTTCCCTTCCCTTCTCTTCGAGGATGTGCCTTCTCATAAAGCCTCCCCAGTACCAAGCATTCCCGCGTTGATGTTGGATGAAACATCCTCACATGCATCTGTGTATCCAATCTCAACCCAGCTAAATACGCACTCAGCAAGTATTCTTCTGACATCCGTAGTCTAGCTCGAATGAGTTCAAACTTCGCGTGATACTCAGCAATACCTTCTGTCTCCTTTAATTCCTTAAGCTCAGCTATTGGATCATCAAGCACTTCCTCAAAACGTTCTTTGAGCCTATTCCGATAACCCCTCCAATTTCTTAATATCAACGCTTCCTTATCCTCCTGCACCAACGCTTGATGCCAAGCTGATGCTTCACCATCAAAATGCATTGAAGCTAAGCTAACTTTCGATTCCTCTGGTATATCATCAATCAAGAAAAATTGTTCCACCTTCGGAAGCCACTCCTTTAGTTTATTTCCATCGAATCGGGGAAAATCGATTTTTCCCATCCTCGTCATACCATTGTGGTTACGACGGTGACCGTGATAGTAAGGTCGATGAATCTCGTTCTCCGCTGCTACATGGATCTCATCGCGATCAAGAGCCGTACCACTTGCAGACGCATGATGTGGATTTTGGCTTGTTAACATCTTAATCGCCTCAGTCATCTGACGAACACTCCCGCCAATCTACGATGTTTTCTCGTTCTGAATCTCCAACGCCCGTTCGATCGCACCGAAGCGTGTTTCCGTAGCACCGTCACTCTCACGCGCCGTCGTGCTCTTAGCCAAAGCTTGCGATCTTGTTTCCGTCATCTTCGGACTCGTATCTGTACCAAATCCGAGGAAGGATTAGCTCTGATACCACTGATAATGATAAACTCAGTTTACCGTTATAATTCGATTCGCCGTTCACAAGAAACACCAAATCGATACTCACTTGCAAAAGATCCCGATCGAAGAACGATCTTTCCCAAAGATGAGCAAAAGACTTA
>NW_013618363.1:0-4443 GCF_000695525.1 Brassica oleracea var. oleracea
TTTGAAATTTAGAACATAAGATGTTTAAACACTTAGCAATGACAATGTGTTAAAGTCCAAATTATTAGATTTTGAGGATATTGAAATCTATATTATCATGACCAGTTTAGTTAGGAAAACGAATTTGAGAATGTACAAAATTTCCTCAATTTATTATTTTTTTATTTCTTAAAATTTATTAAAATAATTGTTCAGAAATTTTCGTGAACTACTTTACTGATTAGTTAAATATACATAGCATTGATTTTAAAAAATTGTTTGATTTCCTTTTGAAAATATAATTTTTTGAAATTTAATGAGTATTGTAAATTTCTATTTAACATGATTTCTCGAATGTTACTTTAATATTTTTTTTAAATAATCAGTTGGTAATTTCCAATTTGTAATCTAAGTCATAAATGAATTGGAATGTCATAGCTAATGATGTTGATGTGTCTATCAAATTTCATAAACTTTTAGGTAGTGAATTATATATTGAAGACATAAGATAAAGTTGAGTGTTGAGTTTTACAACTAGAAGTAGTATATATCTAAAACTACAATTTAATTTCTGTGTGGAATTTAATTTTTTTGCTTGAAAAACTTGAATAATAGTCAAATATTTGTTTCTTCTTTGGAGTAAACTTTCATTTATGCAAATCAAGATTACAAAAGTTGTGAACAAAACCATAGAAACAAATTATTACATAAGTTGTTATTAGATTATTTGTTTAGTGGGTTGTAAGTTACCTAATTGAATATTTGTCTATTCTTTTGTTGAGTTTTCAGGTAGAGGTTTTTTATGGTTTTTATCTATCAGTTTGTTAATTTTTACACTGTTGTTTATTGTAGATGGATGCAAAATCTAGCAATAGAGTCGAAAGAAATTTTTCGTCAGCACGCCATCGTGACTATGATGTCACGATCTACTTAGATGTTGACACATATGGGTTTCCTGCAAATTACCAGTTCGATAATTTTGTAAATATGGCTCCTAGCGCGTAATACTGTTGTGATAATTCATATTTCTTAAGAAAAATTTACATTTACGGTGACCTTGATTGTTACCCCGGCTTAAACCCATGTTCTTTGTCTACTGGAGATACTAATCTGAAATCATTGTTAAACATTTCCCAGAAAGGAAAATTGTGGGTTAAACAAATAGTTTGCCGTAATTCTGTTGAACAAGGAAGTAAGAAATTTATATAAGATATTATTAATTTTTAAGTTTCCTTTTTTCATTAAATTGCTAAAATATTATTTTTTTCCTGTTTTTGTTTTGACTAAAATATTCTTTTTCCTGTTATAGAAGGAACATGTTTTAGCAACATATACTCGTAAAAAAGAGATATTTTCTCAAAATGAAACTAAAAAGCCACCATATACGGTGTTGCTGGCAAACTCTGATGTGAACTTCTTAAGGAGATTAAACAACTACATAACGATGATGTTGTTGTGCTTTTAGCATGTCAGTATAATGGAGACGAGAGTCTACATTGAGTGGTTCTTGTGAAGTGGTGGTGGCTAGTTTTAGCATTCTTTCCATGTAGAATTATCAGGGATATGCACATATGAACCATTTAGAGGTAAAACCAAAATGAAATGCCATTTCAATGTTTCCAGAGACTAAAGGTTTCAAAACCTTGATATATAGTCTCTGCACTTCCAAAATCAATATCTTTTCTATATTTGGATGTAGATTTTAGTCATGTATCTTTTTAGTCAAAAACCTTGTTATTGACATATGTAACAACTTAATATGAAAATTCACAAATCTAAATGTGTATGCTTTCCACAAACCTTTTGTTGTTTCATTCGATTAGAACAATGCACAAAATTTTGTATTTTTGATATATTATTGTCATTCTATTAATCTCTCTAATTAATATCAACAACGATTACTCGTTCCACACAAAGAATATTTGATAGTCATGTGCATATTTACTTAGTTCCAACTTAAATTTGGCTTAATTTTCACACATGAAACATGTTTTTTTATATTAATTGAGATTTTGATGGAACATCTTGCTTTTCTGGAAGATAATTGGTTGGTTGAAATATGCAATTTTGCATAGTAAATTGTGTAATTTCAATAGTGTAGATCATATGTATCAGATTTTTGATGCAAAAAGAGTAATATGTATATTCAATAATTTTCAGTATGTGGAAAGAAATCAATGAAAAACTATATGAGTATCTCTTGAATCCTCCAATAGATGTTCATATATCACAATCTTTAACAATTTATGTTTTTGTTAGAGTATGCTAATACTATATATGAGATTTAGCAACAGAAACACCAATATGATGTGTGTTTTGATTGAATTCAAAAAGGTTGGTGAGAAATATTGGTGAACATTCACCAACGTACTCATGAAATAAACAGGGATCGCAAATTGTACACTTTTTGTTGGCTATACTTCAAAGATAATGGTTTTAATGAAGTTTTATCTCTAGATAATATCAACTACACAAAAACATTGATACTATTGATGATATGCAGTGTGGATAGACATCTCCAATGATCTATATTGAATAGGTCAAGCTTTTTCATAATTTTTTAACGAAAACAATTGCATAAGAGTTTAATAATTAAGTGCAATGTAAACATCAAACTGAAATATCATAACTAGAAGCTAAATCAAGGTTTAGAGAAAGAAATAAACAAATTTGATGAAGTA
Source organism: Brassica oleracea var. oleracea (assembly GCF_000695525.1). Lineage (NCBI taxonomy): Eukaryota > Viridiplantae > Streptophyta > Magnoliopsida > Brassicales > Brassicaceae > Brassica > Brassica oleracea. The sequence continues at coordinate 2,661 of NW_013618363.1, forward strand.
AACTATGATTAATTTCCTTGAGAAAATTTAATCAAAGCTCGTAAATCGAACTGTTGATCTCGTTTTATCGTCTCTTGAAGTTTTTTAGCGCAATTGCTAGGGCTACCCAGATATACATTGATGTCCTTAACTTTTAGTGCTTCCACTAGCTCCACGAAATCGGCATCACATTTATTAATAGAATATTTAGAGGATGTCCACTGAAGCGAGCATAATCATATACTAAGTCTTCTATAATAGAAGCTCCTATGTCATATTTTCTTTAATAGTTAACTGAGCTTAGTTCATTACATTTCTTGAATAAACATCTAAGTATCTCTTCTGCATCCAAAACCTGAGATATGTGGTCTACATTCTTGTATTTAGGTAGTGTAACCAACGCAACTATATTTTCTAATCAATTAACCATCTGCTGAAAATGAATCAAAAGTTTTTCTGGAATTTCATCAAACCTAGAAAATATTTCATCCATTTGTTAAAAATAAAAAAATAAATTTAGCATAGCGTGTCTATCAAATTGTCAATAAATAATAGGTATTGTTTTTGATGATCCACGGTAAGAAATATAATCGATTGAAACTATGATGATCCACGGTAAGAAATATAATCGATTGAAACTATGGAATACATAAACTTATTCAGTTGTTTAAATTTCATATTAAGTTTGGATCTATGTGTGTAATAAGATTTTAACTAATAAGATAACTAAAAGCTTCATGTATACTTTAGAAACACTTATGTATTGACACTACATTGTCCATCATCGAAGGCAAAACTACAACTTAGTGCACAACATTCACACTCTTTGTTGGTTACACTTAAAGATAATGATTTTAATGAATATATATCGCGTATCAACTATACAGAAAATCTTGATATCAATGATGATATTGAGTGTTGATATGTATCCAATGATCTATGTTGAAGAAAATAGTTGCACAAGGGTTTGCACCTTTTCACATTGATTTTATGGTTGGGAATGTTGCCAAAAATGTATTGACACAAAATTTAAGTTGCCAAAAATGGTTGGGAATGTTGAAGAGGAAAAATCATTTACTTTTTTTTTATCAAAGAGGAAAAATCATTTACTAGTTTTAATAATCACATTGATAATAGACTTATTAGAATATCATTGGAAAATATAAGTTTAAAATAAGAAAACAAAAAGAAAGACGAAAAACTTAATAGAACTGATAACACATTTAGACATTTTTGTTATTTTTAACAATTTGTATTTATTTGAAACAATAAAACACAATGTAACATCTACATAATGAGATTTTAAATTTTTGATGTTTTCTTTGTTTCCAAAATTATACTATAATTTTATATTTGGAATAATTTCAGTATGAAACTACTGAAATTAGAATAACTAAATAAAACAACATGTTTAGTGTAGGACTACCAGTTAAAAAAAGATTCATTGGGTTATAAAAATGATTTCAAAATATCATATACATCATAATCATTGCAGAATTCACAAAATTTTAGTTTACTATATGTGTATCAATTTATTTAATAAATATATTTATTTAAAGTACACATTTGCATAAAATCACAAAAGCTGGAAACATGTAGATTAATTTATTTTTATTGTTATCAGTTATTTAAGTATGAGATAAAAATGATTAAATTTCAGTTAAAACAAACTAAACTTCAAAATTACAAAACAGTTAAAAATATATAAATTTTATCTAGATTCTTAAAACAATCTAACTTGATTTCCATTGTTACAAGTCAATATCCAATAGACACTGAAAAAGAATGGAAGAAGATGAAAAAA
>NW_013618364.1:0-1143 GCF_000695525.1 Brassica oleracea var. oleracea
TGGATCTAAAGTTATAGTACACACTGACCATGCTGCGCTGAGGTATCAACTTCAGAAGAAGGATGCAAAGCCAAGGTTTCTGCGATGGATTCTCTTGCTGCAAGAGTTTGACCTGGTGATCAAGGACAAGAAAGGGATTGAGAACGGAGTCGCAGACCACCTCTCTAGGCTAAGAGTGGAAGAAGAGTTACCATTGGCAGATACTCTTCCCGTGGAGAACGTTTATGCGGTGAGCATCCAGTGTAATGATTGATACGCACCTATCAAGGACGCAAGCATCCCTAAAATGCCTTGGTTTTCAGAAATAGCAAACTACCTGGCCGGAGAACAAGAACCGCTCAAATTCACAGGAAATGATAAGAAGAAATTCTTAAAAGACGTCAGACGCTATCTCTGGGATGAGCCATTCTTGTATAAGCAGTGTGCCGACAATATTTACAGAAGGTGTGTTGCTGAAGAAGAGATACCAGGCATACTCTTCCACTGCCACGGTTCCAACTACGCGGGACATTTTGATGTAAGCAAAACCGTTTCGAAGATCCTACAAGCTGGTTTCTGGTGGCCTACGATGTTCAAAGATGCCCACTCCTTCATCTCTAAGTGTGATCCATGCCAGAGACAGGGAAATATCAGCAACAGGAATGAGATGCCACAAAACTTCATCTTGGAAGTTGAGGTATTTGACGTGTGGAGGATCGATTTCATGGGACCATTCCCATCCTCTTACAACAATAAGTACATCCTTGTTGCTGTTGACTACGTTTCCAAATGGGTAGAGGCCATAGCAAGTCCAACAAACGATGCCACAGTGGTGGTAAAGATGTTCAAATCTGTCATCTTTCCAAGATTTGGGGTGCCAAGAGTGGTGATTAGTGATGGAGGATCACATTTCATCAACAAAGTGTTCGAGAAGCTGCTAAAGAAGAATGGCGTGAGACACAAGGTGGCGACTGCATACCACCCTCAGACAAGCGGACAGGTCGAAATCTCCAACCGAGAGATCAAAAGCATCCTACAGAAAACAGTGGGAGCAACAAGAAAAGACTGGTCAACCAAGCTAGATGATGCCTTATGGGCATACAGGACAGCATACAAGACTCCTATTGGCACCACTCCCTTTCACCTTGTCTATGGGAAACCATG
>NW_013618364.1:2479-3555 GCF_000695525.1 Brassica oleracea var. oleracea
CGCTCGGTCGCTATGTAGCGACCGAGCTTTGGCTTGGGCTCGGTCGCTATGTAGTGACCGAGTTTTGGCTTGGGCTCGGTCACTACGTAGCGACCGAGCGGGACGATCGCTCGGTCGCTATGTAGCGACCGAGCTTTGGCTCGAGCTCGGTCGCTACGTAGCGACCGAGCGGGATGGACTTTCGGTCGCTGTGTAACGACCTGTTTTCGAGCTTTTGTCGGACATCTCGATTCTTTCTTCTGTAAAGCTTTTTCGTAAGGAAGAATCTATTTCGAAAAGTACTCTTCGGAGAAATTCTTATTTTCTTCCTCGGACGTTTTGAATGTTAAATTTGTCGTAACCGTTTTTGATCCCAACAATTAGCCCCCCAGCCTGTTAGAGTTGTGACTCTAGTGGGCGGATAGATGACTTTGACAAGGTTAAGTGTATTGGACGAAATTCACATTTTAAACTCCGCAGAAAAAAGTTGTCGAGACGATATTTCGAGTCCATACTTCTATAAGTAGTGAGCTCTTGTCATTCATTTTCTTCACACCTTCCCTTCTTCATTCCTTCAAACTCATTCAAAAATTTAAAAACTCTCTAGTTTCATAATTTTCCTTTCAACATGTCTTCCTCCCAAGGTGATAAGAAGGATTCCGACGTCGAGATGGGCGAGGCCACTTCTCCGGCTCCGGTTCTAACTTCTCCGGCGGAAGCGCCGGCTTGTGTTGCCGGTCATCTTTCTTTCCGAGAGGAACTAGTTTGTCGTCAAGCCGAGAAAGAACTAGCTCAAGCTTGCTCTGAGTTTCCTTCTTCTTCCGCGCAGGTCGTTGCCTCGTGTCATGGGACCGAAGTCATGGCTTTTCTCCCGCAAGCCTTACCTGCAGGATCTTCCACGACTCCGATCCTTGTCGAGGACAAGGAGAAGGCCGCTGACTCTATGCCTCCTCCTCCAGCCAGAAAAGACGTCGTTCTGGCATTGCGTCTCTGATCCTCGTCGAGGACAAGGAGAAGGTCGCTGACTCTATGCCTCCTCCTCCTCCAGCCAGAAAAGACGTCGTTCTGGCATTGCGTGCTCCTAGCGCTGTCCTGGC
>NW_013618364.1:3726-3863 GCF_000695525.1 Brassica oleracea var. oleracea
GTCTTAAGAATTTTCACCGTTCGCAGTTCATATCGTTGATCGATGGGAAGATCGGCGAATGTGGTTCTGAGACCAGTCGCCTTTCCGGAAGTTGGTGGAGCTTCAGGGCAGATGGTCCGAAACCGAGGCCATGTTGA
>NW_013618364.1:3981-4427 GCF_000695525.1 Brassica oleracea var. oleracea
AAAGAAGCCCACGAAGGCCAAATCCTCAGAGGTGCGTCGACTCCAGCGTCAGATCGAGAGTGACACGGGACTAGAGCGCCATGGGATCCAAGAGGCTACGGTGCCCTTCGCGCGGAGTTTCAAGCTCGTTTGGCGAAGATTTCTGCTTCCCTGGGTTCCCTCGAGTGTATCCGGAGCAGGGATCTAGCTTTGGCGACGATTGAGGGCGGGATGGCCGTGGATCGGTCGTTCCAAAGTGAGACTCCCCCGACCTTGGAGGCCGAAGTGGCCCGACTGTCCGGCTGCAAGGGGGATAGCAAGGGAGATATGGCGGCCGAGAATGGAGATTTCGGTCTCGTCCTCGCCGACTTGAAATCCGCGTGTTTCCTTCCGACGTGTTCAGAAGACCCAGAGGGGAAGGACCCGATGGTCGGAGAAAACGGAGGTGGCGCGGCTCCAGGCTCGGA
>NW_013618365.1:0-4419 GCF_000695525.1 Brassica oleracea var. oleracea
CTGATATCTTGTTCGTACCCTCCATCAGGTTGGTATCAGAGCAAAACAAATATCACACCATCATGCCTCGCACGCGCCAGGAAACGAAAGCAGAAATTCAAGAACGTCATATGGCACAGATGCAGGAGCAACTTGCCCAGCTTACTCAAGCGATGCAAGCCCTAGTCGCTCAACGCAAAACTGATCCAGCCATCGCACACGAAGAAGACGACCTCGCAGACGATGTTACAGACGCAAATCCTTTTGCTGTCCTTGGAGGTAACAGAGCTCGAGCTCAACAGCCTCACCCTAATAATGATTACCGCTGGGAACATGGATTCAAATCAGAGATTCCGGAATACAATGGAGGACCAACGGCAGAAGAATTGCTTGATTGGCTTGTCACAGTAGAAGAGATATTGGAATTCAAGAAGGTACCACTTGATCAATGTGTGCCAGTCATAGCTATGCGTTTTCGTCAAAGAGCCGCAGCCTGGTGGACGCAAATCAAGTCAACAAGGACCCGACAGAATAAACCAAAAATTGCTACTTGGAACAAACTAAAGAAACATCTACGTAAAACATTCCTCCCATACAACTACGACCAACTGATGTTCCAGCGATTACATCACCTTCGACAAGGAACCCGCACGGTCGAAGAATACTCTACTGAGTTCTTTTTGCTGCTCAATCGGATTGATCTCCAGGACTCTGATAGTCAACTCGTGGCTCGATACATCGGCGGCTTGAGACAGCAAATTCAGCATACTCTTAACTTGTTCAATCCTCTCACTTTGGCTGAAGCACACCAGCAAGCAATAACAGTTGAGGCACAGAACAAGACTAACTTCTCACCTTGGAGCTCAAACCGAGCACAACGTACGTCACCAATTGCCACAACGCCCGCAACAACTACTACAGCAACCACAACGCCCGTCGCGCAAGAAACTACCATCATTCCTATTAACCAAAATCAACAGAGACGACCGGGTACACTTCGTTGCTTTGCTTGCGGAGAACCAGGTCACCGGCAAGCGGATTGCCCAACACGCAATCGCAGAGGTTTACTTCTCGATTCCACAGGCCGTGATGTGGAAATAGAAGTTGATCATGACTTCGAAGAAGCCACAGAGGAGCTAGAAGCTGATACAGGGGTTTCATTGATGATTAGACGATCTTGCCTTGCTCCACGAGGTCAATCAGACTTCCCACAACGAAACAATCTGTTCCATTCTCGTTGCACCATACAAGGCAAAGTATGTAACCTTATCATTGATTCCGGCAGTTCTGAAAACGTTATTGCAGTAGATGCCGTCAAGAAACTTTCACTCACCGAAGAACAACACCCAGCTCCGTATAAACTCGCTTGGTTACAACAAACGAACGATATTTATATCACTCGTCGTACTCTGGTTACTTTCTCCATAGGGGACGCATACCACGATCAAGCATACTGTGACATAGCTCCAATGGATGCATGTCATCTCCTTCTCGGACGACCTTGGGAATTTGATCGACGAGTCATACATGATGGGTTCCTCAACACGTATACTTTCAAATTCAAAGATCGTAACTTCACCCTCAAGCCTTCTCTCCCTAATGCCCCATTGCCTGCAATTCCATCTACAACAAATACTTCGTCATCCTCCACACCTCTTTTATTACTCCATAAAAAACAATTCGAAGATGCCCTCCGAGAAGAACGCATGGTTTTTATCCTCACCGTCACACCATCCTCTTCTCCCATCGACAACGAGCTACGACCAGAGTTCTCCGACATAGTTAATGAATTCGCTGATGTGTTCCCCGACGACTTACCACCAGGACTTCCTCTGTTGAGAGACATTCAACATCAGATCGACTTAGTTCCCGCTGCAAATCTTCCTAACCGCCCGCATTACCGAATGAGTCCAACAGAACATGAAGAACTTCGCAAACAAGTTGAAGAACTCGTGTCTAAAGGGTTTCTGCGTGAAAGTATGAGTCCTTGCGCCGTACCAGCCCTTTTGATTCCCAAAAAAGACGGCTCTTGGCGTATATGTGTTGATAGCCGCGCTGTTAACAAAATCACAGTGAGGTACCGCTTTCCTATACCTCGACTAGATGATTTACTCGACCAAATAGGCACTGCTCGTATCTTCTCTAAACTCGACTTGAAAAGTGGATATCATCAAATTCGCATTCGTCAAGGAGATGAGTGGAAGACAGCTTTCAAAACCCGTGAAGACCTTTTTGAATGGATGGTGATGCCATTTGGTTTATCCAACGCACCTAGCACCTTTATGCGCGTCATGAACCAGGCTTTACGTCCTTTCATCGGAAAATTTGTCGTTGTTTACTTCGACGACATTCTAATCTTTAGCTTGACACTTGAGGATCATCTTAGACATTTGCGAGAAGTCTTGCTCGTCCTCCGCCGCGATAAGCTTTTTGCGACCAGAAAGAAGTGTGCATTCGGTGCTCCGCAAGTCCAGTTTTTAGGATATATTGTCTCTGCAACAGGTCTAGCCGTTGACCCAGCTAAGGTTGCGGCAATTCAGTCTTGGCCGGAACCGAGAACAATTTCAGAAGCTCGCAGCTTTCACGGACTAGCTTCCTTCTATCGTCGCTTCGTACCTCAGTTCAGTGCAATCATGGCGCCTTTCACTAATTGCATCCGAGACAGTACTTTCACGTGGACATCAGAGGCAACTACCGCTTTTCTTATCATCAAAGATAAGTTGAGCTCTGCCCCAATTCTCGCTCTACCGGACTTCACTTCGGTCTTCGAACTTCATTGCGATGCTTCCAAGACAGGTATCGGCGCGGTTCTTAGCCAACATAACCGGCCTATAGCCTACTTTAGTGAGAAGATTTCTGGAGCACGATTCCGCTATAGTACATATGATATCGAGTTCTATGCCATTGTTCAAGCAATTAAACACTGGCGGCATTACTTGTTTCATAAGGAATTTGTTCTCTACACCGACCATGACGCACTAAAGCATCTCAGTACTCAAGATAAAGTCTCGTCACGCCATGCTTCATGGATAGCTTATCTGCAACAGTTTACTTTTGTCATTAAACATACGTCTGGCGTTAGTAATCGTGTGGCTGATGCACTAAGCAGACGACACTCTCTACTGTCCGTGCTTCATGTGTCTGTCCCTGGGTTCAGTACATTCGCGGATTTATATCCGACTGATCCATTCTTTGGACCTATTTGGACGGCTGTTACAGCAGGCTCGCAAACGTCTTATGTTCTCCATGACGGCTTTTTGTTCAAAGATAATCGCCTGTGTATTCCTGACTGAAGCCTTCGGCTTCAGCTCATTACAGAATTACATAACGAAGGCCATATTGGACGTGATCGTACTCTCCATCTCCTCGCCGCTTCCTACTTCTGGCCGACACTACGTCGCGATATTTTCCGGTTTGTAGAACGTTGTGTAACTTGTCAGCAAGCAAAAGGTCAGGCTACCAACGCCGGTTTATATCTTCCTTTACCAGTCCCTACACAGCCTTGGACTGAGATCTGTATGGATTTCGTCATGGGATTGCCTAGAACACAAAAAGGATTCGATTCTATCTTCGTGGTGGTGGATCGTTTCTCTAAAATGGTTCACTTTATCCCTTGCAAACGAACAACGGACGCTGTCCAGGTTGCAACGTTATTTTTTCGCGAGATATACCGTTTTCACGGTTTACCACTCTCCATCGTATCCGATCGCGATTCACGTTTTCTTGGGCATTTTTGGCGATCTTTGTGGAAGCTACTTGACACAAGTTTGGATATGAGTTCCGCATATCATCCTCAAACTGATGGCCAGACAGAAGTTGTAAACCGATCATTGGGTAATCTGTTACGTTGCTTGGTGGGGACGTCAATTAAAACTTGGGATTCCAAGCTTCCCCAAGCAGAATTTGCCCACAACCATGCCGTTAACAGGAGCACGCGCTTTAGTCCGTTTCAGGTTATTTATGGAGTTGTTCCACGCGCACCACCGGATCTCTCCAACTTGCCTGATCGTCAACGTCTTCATGGTGGCGCTGAAGAATTCATGGAACAGCTTGTGGACACACATGCACAAACAACGGCCAACTTGGAAGCTTCAGTTTCGAAATATAAAGCAGCAGCAGATTCACATCGTCGTCGGCTTGTTTTCCGCGAAGGTGATCTCGTATGGGCTGTTCTTACGCGTGATCGCATGCCCGCACATGCGTATAATAAACTGAAGGCGAAGAAGATAGGCCCCCTTGAGGTGCTTGAGCATATCAATGACAACGCATATCGCCTTCGACTTCCATCCGATATACACACATCTGATGTCTTCAACGTGAAGTATCTTTCTCGTTATTTCCCGCCGGACATGCCTGCTGATTCGCGGACGAATCCTCATCACCCCAGGGGACCTGATGCAGCGGCATCCTAGAGTTCAACAGCAACTTTCCCTTTTGAGT
>NW_013618366.1:0-4416 GCF_000695525.1 Brassica oleracea var. oleracea
TGGTGGACTAACCACTATAAAATCGTTATTTTCTAGAGAAACGGAAAAAACAAAGGTTCCAAACCTCTTTAACATTTATCATATGCTAGTGAAAGATGCAATTATGCATTAAAACAGTATTTTCATATTTTTGAATATTTCTCAAAATATGTGGGTTAACCCCTACGATAATACTGATTTTTCTGTAAACGCTCTAAATATGAACCATTAGATTTCTAGGGTTCTATTATAAATTAAAAAGAATTATTTATTTTTTACTTAGAAATTCATAACATTTTCATTATTTTTTTTTAGAAAATACTTGGTTTCAATTATATATTATGCTTAAAAAATTAGTTCAATAACATTATAAAATTAGTATATATTTTTATTTAGTTTTATTAAGTAATTTATTCATTTTTAGATCATAATAAGACAATATCTATCTTCTGTTATATTATGATGATAAAAAACCAAAAATGTCTATTTGAGAGAATTAGCCAAGTTCAAATCCTTTTGGTTTTTGTCACAAAAATAGATCTCAAAAACTAAAATGACCAAAATAACGTTTTTTATTTTGAAAATTTTAAATTTTAAATTTTTTTTTTTTGAAATTTGAAATCCTATCCCTTAAACCCCACTCCTCAACTCTAAACCCTAAATCCTGAACTCTAAACCCTAAACTCTAAACCCTAAACCCCACTCCTTAACTCTAAACCATAATATCTAGATTAATTAACCCTAATAGTATAAGTGTATATTTACTTCTTTTGATAAAACATTTAAATTTATTTTGGTCATTTTTGTTTTTAAAGTCTATATTTGTGATAAAAAAAATTTTAGATCTATTTTATGGAATTACTCTTTAAACTTTCGTAGGTCTAATATCAATTTTTTGAAGAATAAATTTATCATTTTTTGAAGCATTGATAGATTTCGTTAAGTACTTCGATTTTGAAACAGCGTCAATGTTAAGAGATGTTTAAAACTAATAATAAAAAGAACTACAAGTAGAGAAATATTAAGAGATTGGAATCAAATTATAACAATTGCATTTAAAAGACAAAAAGACAAACAAACAAAGACAACCACGATACTACTCCGATGCAGCGCTACATACTACCTGATCGCGTTTGATCCCATTTATCCTAAGGAAATCTGATCTCGTCATCGCTCGAAAATCATGTCTGCCTGCAAAAAAAAGAAAACGATCAATGGAAAATATGGAATCAGTGAAAGAAGAAGTCACATCCCTAAACTCATGTAGCATTTGAAGTGTTTTCTGCCTAAGAATCTCAAATTGGTTATATGCCCTCACCTGTAGAGAGAATAAAATGTGAAAAATCAAAAAAATAAGAATAGATTGCAGATTCAAGCTCAAGAAATAAGATTAAAAATGAAAACACTAAGTTTCTCAACTAATGAGTAAGCCACATAATGAATCAAAAATTGCTAAATAATTCCATCAAACAAAGGTTTTAGTTTACATTTTACCTTTGCCATCAGCTATAAAATGAAGAGAAAAAATGTACGTCATTTCTTGATTAGTAAGAGATAAGGTGTGTTCAATCAGTCATATTTGAGAAATAGATGAGATTAAGAATTAAAATCCCTCAGTTCCTGAACTAGTTAGTAAGCCACATAATCAATCAACAAACACTACGAATAATCAAATCTCAAAAGATAGACCAACAAAAGGAAAAGCTATTGCAGATTCGTTCTAAAGAGAGCAAGCTAGAAAAAAAATCACACTCTAATTGAAAAATGCTTAAGTTGAGTTATTTTAACAACTCATGAACAATTTTATAAATAAAACAGAGGAACCAAAGAATAAATACCATCATTAAACTTAGCTAGGACTTGATTAAAAAGTACTAGTATGTTACTACTTTTCGTATATATTTTCAAAGGACACAACATTGTTTTTTATAACTGATCGTGTATCACAACTTGCCATCTAGAAATCAAACTTATTCAGAAATAGGAACAAGAAAATGGAAAACATAAACACGCACGAGAGGGCGAGTATCAATCTCTGACTCAATTCAAAATCATTAATACTAGAGAACTTGAATCTGAAAAGTAAACCGAAATGCTCAAAAACGTAAGGATAGAATTGAGAAAAATACCTGAACCGGCCAGACAACACTAAACAAGAGGGTGATCATCCCCAACACTAAAACCGAACCGGACCGAGTAAAATTTGCACTGAACCGAGCAAAGAGTTAAAAATTCTCTAGTGGTTAACCTTAACCGAGGAACAAAAGTTGATTTGATCCGGCCCATGGCATCGTAGCCCAACAGTAAAATCCCAAGATAAATGAACCTTCACATGTGGTGGGTCATGGGTGATAGACTGATCGATAGGTTAACGCAAGAAGATCATCATCAACGTCATGGACTCCTCATCATCATCACAAGGTGAGATCTCAGATCTTTACGATGTGTACACTGCTTCAAACGTTTCTCTCTTTCTGTTATTTGGACTTTTAGTTTTGGATGAATATCATATAATTTCTTTGTGCGATTTTGAATTTTTTTTTCCTAGGGCTTCCAGTGGCTGGGAGGGTTAAAGAGTACTACCGTTATCCAGCCTTAGAAGCTTTTCACAAAGGATGTGTCCGCCGTTATTTTGCGGACGCGCGTATGGTGGATGATCCGTCGACGGATTCTATCGTGTCGTGGAGCCAAGACGGTTCGAGTTTCATCTTTTGGGATCAGGACAAGTTTTGCAGCGATGTTCTTCCCAAGTTTGGGCTTAGCACGTCTCCAACTTTCTTTGGTCGCCTTAAAAACATCTATGTAAGTAACTTACTTTTGTTTTGTTGAGGCCTTCTGGTTAACTTCTTAATGTTTTTGGTTTGGATCTTTATTTCCCATTGTTCCTTGTGTTGTAGCGTTTTCGTAAGGTTGAGGTGTCTGAGCACTGCGAATACGCACACGATTACTTTGTGAGAGGCAAACCTGAGCTTACGGTGGAGATTGAGAGGCAGTTCAAGGAAAGGGGTGCTCCGATTAAGCTTGCAAAACTCTTTCGGTTTGTTGAATGCCTTGGGAGCATCGAGAAATGCATTGATATATATTGCAGAAGGTGAGCTATTTGGTGGCTCAGGAGCGATAAAGAGTTCACTTATCTGGTGACAAAGGAGACATTAGCTCATAAAGGAGAGCTCTTGCCTTACACCAATATATCTTCAGCTTTTGGCAGCAATGGCTACATTGTTTCACTTAATTAGCAGCGATGATGTTATTCCTTCCTATGGCCAAAGCTTTGTAGGTAAAACACGTGTGTGTACAGATTATAAATATGGAAAGCATAAACTCTTTCATGGAAACATACACCTAAAGTTGTTAATGACTGGACAGATGGCGAGACAGAAACCAATAAACAAGAGTTTGCTCTCAAACTAGCGAGGGTTATTCACTAATCTTCTAAAAGTTAATGAAATATCCTTATATGTTTTGATAATAATTTTTTTCTTTTTTAACAACTATGTTTATCTATATTATTATTTGAGAGGTGAATTTTGGTTATTTATCATTTTTTTAATTTTTTAGTGAATTTGTTTACTTGTCATATTTTCTATAATTTTAAGATAAGTTATTAGTTTAATTAATATTATTATTTAGATAAAAAGAAAAAAAAACCTAATATTATAGTGGGCTTTTCATAATGTTTTCAAAGGCCCAAGCAAAAATTAAAATAATATCTTAGTCCAAGATATGAGGCATGAGGTAAACCAAACATAAATCAATTCAGACGTACGCTAGTTTGGTGAATTGACATGTGTCCCAAAATATCTCTCTTTTCTGATGTCGTGGCGGCCTGTAGAAAAAGACAAGGTTACTTTATTGTAATAGATTCTACTATTTCTTTTTTTTTTCCTTTCCTACTATGCTAAATAGACAGATCATTCTCGGTACTCCATTCATACAAAAATATGTGTGTAACGTCCCGACCACCCAAGGCTAATGGGCCACCCATACCCATTCATTCAGCCATTGGGCTCATCCTGTTTCGACGATCGGTCCGTTAATTTTTCCAATGTCCGAGAGTCTTGTTTACAAATCCTGCAATCACCACATGACCTTTCTCCGTGTTTGGACTCACTCACACGGTATCGCGAATCACTTCCCGACAGGTCACCCATCCTTCCACTACTCCAGCTCAAGCACGCTTAACTCTGGAGTTTTTGATATCTTGCATATTTACATTGTTTTATCCATTCATCCATGAGCATTTTCATCATATAGATTAGGATTTAGCCATATCTAGGTTGCATTTTGCATTCATTGTCCTTATTAGGTATTGGAGTGTGCCATGGAGTGATTTGAGATGTTTGGGAGCATTGTGATCCAAAAAGAGGTGAAAGATGAGCATTGATGGAGGCTTTAGAGAAATCTCATGTTGCTAAGATTTTGTGGAGACACAGAAAA
>NW_013618367.1:0-4390 GCF_000695525.1 Brassica oleracea var. oleracea
TCCTTGTTCTTGAGAGTTTATACGAAAGAGATAAGTAAATCTTATCAATTTGGTATCAGAGCTCGTAGATCTAAGGGATAAGATGGCACCGAAGAAAACTGACGCAGACCAGAATGCGGACCAGATGCAGCAGCAAATGGGTCGCATCTCACTTCTGGAGCAGAGCATGACAAAGGTCGAAACGATGGAGCAGACCTTGTCAGCGATGCAACAGCAGATGAACGCCTTCTTCGGCCGGTGGGAGCAGGAGAAGAACGAGCAAGGAGGAGAGAAAGCTCGTTCGCTCGAAACCGACAAAGGGGAAGCTCATCAAGTGGGGAAAACGTCGATCGGAGAGGAGCTGACGCCGGCAACGAAAGAAACCGGCCAAGCTCTGATTCAGACTCCGATCTCGGCGCAGGAAGAAGGGTCGGAGAGAAGAGGGTCGTTCTCTCACGGGTCCGACCAGACAGAGGAAGACTATCGCAACAAGAGGCTGGCCCGTCGCCTTGAGTTACCGTTGTTCGACGGCGAGCAAGCAGATAGTTGGGTGTTGAGGGCGGAGCGGTACTTTGAGATCAGCGAGTTCACAGAGGAACATAAGCTGAAAGCCGTAAGGATGTGCTTCGTTGAGGACGCACTCTTATGGTATCGATGGGAGCGAGATATGGATCCGTTCCGGAGCTGGAACCAGTTGAAAGAGAGAGTGTTGGAGCAATACTCAGCGGCGAGAGACACGTCGGCGGGGGAAAGGCTCCTTCGACTCCGACAAGAGGGGACAGTGAAAGAGTACTGTCGAGAGTTCATCTCGCTGGCGACAAACGCGCCGGAGTTGACGGATGCGGTCTTAGAGATGGCTTTCATGAATGGGTTGAAGCCACGGGTGCGGGCTGGAGTGAGGATGTTCGAACCTAAAAAGTTGCAGAAGATGATGAGTTTGGCTCGGAAGGTGGAAGAATGGGAAGGAGGCGACGGAAGCGATGATTCGAAACCCTACCCGGGCTTGTCGGGCCGAAACCCGAAGCCCAATAATCGAGCGGAGTTTTCTGTGGGGCGCAAGGAGTGAATGGGCCCAACCCGCAAAATCCCAAGCCCAGCTACGGTACAAACCCATCTCCACATAAGGAAAAGGGATTTGCGGGGAAGACCACGATGCATCACAATAGGGTTAAGGCTCCATTCCGCCGCCTCACCCCGGCGGAGATCGAGCAATGGAGAGCAGCCGGGCTATGTTACCGGTGCGACGAGAAGTTCCACCGTAACCACAAATGCCCGAAGCCGGAGCTTACAGTGCTAATTATGCACGATGATGGGGAAGAAGAGGTGTTCGATGAAGAGCCGCGAGAGTTGTTCGAGGAGGAGGAGGACGAGATCGAGGCGGTGATGGCAGAGGTTTCGATTAACTCCGTCGTCAGTCTATCATCCTCCCGGACGATGAAGTTAAAAGGGGAGCTCGAAGGGACGGAGGTGACAGTGCTCATCGACAGCGGCGCGTCTCACAATTTCATCTCTGAGAAATTGGCGGCGCAATTGGGGTTGATAGCAAAAAACACCACGAGATATGGGGGTCATGGTCGCTGGCGGAGTCAAAGTGCAAGGGCGCGGAGTGATTACGGGTGCAGAGCTGAAGTTGCAGGAGTGTACCGTTCACACGAGTTTCTTGCCATTGGAGCTAGGAATTGCAGACGTGATCCTAGGAGTCCAGTGGCTCGACACTTTGGGAGAGATGAGGGTTAACTGGAAGTTACAGAGAATGAAAATTCGACTGAATGGAGAGTGGGTGCTAATACAAGGAGACCCCAGTCTACACTCAGCAGGAGTGTCGCTGAAGTCTATCTGGAAGACATTGAAGAAAGAGGGAGAAGGCATTATTGTGGAGTTTGGAGGGTTGCAGGCGGATGAGGTAGGAGTTCCAATAACGGTGGAGCAAGAATGGCAGCCAGTGTTGAGCCGGTACGCAGAGGTGTTTCAGGAGCCTATAGGGCTGCCCCCGTCTAGAGGGAAGGAGCATGCGATTCTCTTGGAGACAGGGGCCAGTCCAGTCAGCGTCAGACCTTTCCGTTATCCTCAAGCGCAGAAGAATGAGATCGAAAAACAGATTGGGTTGATGTTGGCAGCAAGGATAATCAGGGAGAGTAGAAGTCCATTCTCAAGCCCCGTGTTGCTCGTTAAGAAGAAAGACGGAAGTTGGAGATTTTGTATAGACTACCGTGCTCTAAACTCGCGTAACTGTAGCTGACAAGTACCCGATACCTATGATCGACCAACTCCTAGATGAGCTCCACGGTGCAGTAGTCTTTTCGAAGCTCGACCTTCGCTCTGGCTTCCACCAGATCCTAGTGAAGGCCGAGGATGTTCCCAAAACGGCCTTTCAAACGCATGATGGACACTACGAGTTCCTCGTGACACCGTTCGGACTGTCTAACGCGCCTGCCACTTTCCAGTCATTGATGAATGATGTGTTCCGACCCCACCTACGCCGGTTCGTTCTCGTATTCTTTGACGACATTTTGGTATACAGTAAGACGAAAGAGGAGCACGAAAAGCATCTGGAGATAGTACTTGGGTTGTTGGAGAAAAACCGCCTCTACGCGAACCGAAAAAAGTGCCATTTTGGCTGTGAGAAGGTAGAATATTTGGGGTATGTGATCTCAGCTCAGGGAGTAGCTGCGGACCCGGAGAAGATACGGGCAATGGTAGACTGGCCAGTACCGAGGGTGGTGAAGGAACTAAGGGGATTTCTAGGTCTCAAGGGCTATTACAGGAAGTTCGTCCTAGGGTATGGGAGTATAGCACGACCGCTGACGTCTCTGCTGCAGAAGGATCAATTTAGCTGGAGCGTCGAAGCGGCTGAGGCGTTTTCAGGGCTGAAGAGAGCTATGACCACTGTGCCTGTTCTAGCAATGCCTAACTTTGACGAGCTATTTGTGGTGGAATCAGACGCCTCCGGAGTTGGATTGGGCGCAGTCTTGATGCAGCAGCAGAGGCCCATTGCCTACTTCAGTCAAGCCTTGACTGCGCGCTAGAAGCTCAAATCAGTGTACGAACGAGAGCTTATGGCGATCGTGTTTGCAGTGCAGAAGTGGAGACACTACCTATTAGGGAGAAGATTCTTAGTCAGAACTGACCAAAAGAGCCTCAAGTTCTTACTGGAACAGAGGGAGATCAACATGGAGTATCAGAGGTGGCTGACTAAGCTCTTGGGGTTTGAGTTCGACATAGTCTATAAGCCGGGGATGGAAAACAAGGCCGCAGATGCGCTGTCACGCAAGACTGAACTAACAGAGCTGTTTGCAGTATCAGTGTCTACGGCATTGCAGTTGGAGGAGATAGGAAGCGAGGTTGACAAAGATGAGGAGTTGCAGAGGCTGATCTCTGAGCTCAAGGAAGATCCTTCTAAACATCTGGACTACGCTTGGGTGCAGGGAAGATTATTGAGGCAAGGTAAGCTGGTGTTACCTAAGGATTCGCCACTAGTGGGAATGATACTAAAGGAGCATCATGACAGTAAGATGGCGGGACATGGGGGTATGTTAAAAACACAGAAACGGATTGGGGAGTTGTTCTACTGGAAGAGTATGATGACGGACATACGAAGGTATGTTCAAGCGTGTCAAACATGTCAGCGACAGAAGTATGGGCGGGAACCACCAGCGCTGATCAGATACGAAAATGGGTCTACTGCCAATGCGGAGCTGGAGGAACAGTTGTTGGAGCGTGATCGGATGGTAGAGGTCATCAGAGAACAGCTTCAGCGTACCCAGCAGTTGATGAAAGAAAGGGCTGATACGAAAAGAAGAGAAGTGGAATTCGAAGTAGGTGATATGGTTTTGGTGAAGATCCGACCATACAGGCAGCACTCATTGGCCAAGCGAATCAACGAGAAGTTGTCTGCGAGGTTCTATGGGCCATTTGAGGTGCTAGCGAAGGTGGGGCGTGTTGCCTATAAGCTGAAACTAACGGAGGGAACCAAGATACATCTGACATTCCACGTCTCGCAACTCAAAAAAATTGTCGGAGAGTTGGTGGAGACAGTGGAGATACCAGAGCAGTTGACGTCTGAGGGGGTATTGGACACAGAGCCTGAAGTCGTCGTGAGGAAGAGGCAGAATGAGAAAACACTGAAGGAGGAAGTGTTAGTCAAATGGAAGGGGCTGCCATCTCATGATTGCACTTGGGAAGAGGTTAGCGCGATGAAAGATCAGTTTCCAGGTTTTGACCTTGAGGACAAGGTCAATTTCGAAGGAGAGGGTATTGATACGTACGAAGCAGAACGACCACCGATCCTCTTTCACCGATCCTCTTTCACTACAGGCGTAGAGGCCAAGCAAAAGGGGAGAGAGGGGAAGGACAGCTGGCTAAGAAATAATAAGGAGAAAGGAATAAGGGTCGTTATCATGTAGATATTGCA
>NW_013618368.1:0-4384 GCF_000695525.1 Brassica oleracea var. oleracea
GGCGGGAGTTTCTTCTTTGCTTTGAACTTGAGCTGAAACTGAGCTTTTCTTACTAATATCCCCCCTCAAACTTGGTGTAGGTGGAACATCAACACCCATTTTGAACCGAAGAGACTGAAATGCGGTTGTAGGAAGAGACTTAGTAAAGATGTCAGCTATTTGTTGATGAGCAGGGATGTGCTTGACCACCAACGCTTTGAGCGCAACCCTTTCTCGAACAAAATGATAGTCAAGCTCAAAGTGTTTGGACCGCTTGTGGTAAGCCGGATTGGCAGTGAGGTGAACAGAGGAGAGATTGTATCCATAGAGTTCAGGTGTCTCAGGAAGAGGAACACCGAGTTCACGTAGAAGAATGCAGATCCAAGTAATCTCACAGGCAGTTTCAGAGAGCGATCGATACTCAGCTTCTGTAGAACTGCGAGAGACAGTGGGTTGTTTCTGAGACGACCAGGAGATTAGATTGCTCGAGGAAAGTGCAGTAACCACCAGTAGAACGTTTAGTAGAAGAGCAACCTCCCCAATCACTATCACTGTAGGCACGAAGCATAAAATCCGTGTCTTTGGTGATGTTAATGCCCATTGACGTAGTGCCTTTGACATAACGAAGTATCCGCTTGAGCAAATTGAAGTCAGAGACCATAGGAGAGTGCATCTTCTGGCACACATAGTTGACCGCGAACTGAATGTCGGGTCTAGTTAGGGTCAAGTACTGCAACTTGCCTGCAAGTGTTCTGAAGAACTTTGGATTAGTGAACGGAATGTCATTCCCAATCGGAAGATTGAGCTGAAGTGGCAGAGGTGTAGCAACCGGTTTACACTCAGCCATAGAGGCAACAGCTAAGATGTCCTCTGCATAACTCTGCTGACTCATAAACAAACCGTCTGAGTGGTGGTTGACTTGAATACCAAGGAAGTAATGCATAGGACCCAGATCCGTCATTCTGAATTGAGTATCAAGCTCAGTTAGAAGTCGTGAGAGCACTGAGGAGCTATTACCGGTGATAAGCATGTCATCCACATAAAGGAGAAGCATGATCATGTCCTTTCCTTTAGAGTAGATGAAGAGCGAGGGGTCTTTGATACTACACACGAAACCAAACTGAAGCAGATAAGAACTGAATTTGTTGAACCACGCACGAGGGGATTGCTTAAGACCGTACAAAGATTTGTGAAGCAAGCAAACGTGATCAGGCTTGTTTCTGTCAACAAAACCGGCAGGTTGTCGCATGTAAACAGTCTCAGCAAGATCTCCGTGAAGAAATACGTTTTTTACGTCCATTTGCTTAATATCCCAGTGCATAACAGTGGCAACGTGAAGAACTGTACGAACTGTGGCGGACCAAACTACAGGACTATAGGTCTCAAGATAGTCGACGCCTTCAGATTGTTCATTCCCTCTTGCAAAAAACTCTAGAGCGATGCTTCTTGAAAGTACCATCGGCATTGAGCTTGTTCCGAAATACCCAAAGACAACCAAGAACATTCATGTCTGGTGTTCGAGGTACGAGAGACCAGGTTTTGGTAGCGTTGCAATTGCCTATTTCTTCTGACATTGCGTTGTTCCAACCTGGATGTTTGAGTGCCTCAGTGACGGTCTTGGGAGTGGGAAAAGCAGATTTCTGAGTAAGCAGAGCGTAACGAGGATTCGGCTTGACAGTGCCGGCTTTTGAACGTGTGATCATGTGATGTAGCGGCTGAGGAGAAGAGATGACAGTCTGAACTGGAGATGATACTGTCCGAGCTTGTGAAGGAGCAACGCTGTTGCCTATAGAAACATGATCTAAGCCTGACGTACACCCAGTACTATGCCCTTCACAAGTCGTAGTATCGCCTGAGGACTGTCGAGTAGGAGTAACAACACGAGCTGGTAAAGCAGGGAAATCCTCTGGAGTAAAGATGCTAGAGCTGGACCCAACTGAAACAACTGGTGTTCTAGAAACGTTTACCAAACTCACCGGTTCAAGAGTTGAGCGCACTGTTGGAGGTACTTCAGGTGGCTACGGAGGTCGTATAACAAAGCTATCTTGCCAAGCTTTCAATAAGGAAGACTTGGTGACTTGATGAAGATGAGAAAAAGTTGTAGCGAAGGGAAAAGATGCTTCATCAAAGATTACATGGCGTGTGATGTAGATTCTGCCTGTAGTAGGTAGAAGACATCTATATCCTTTGAATTTTTCATTATACCCCAAGAAAATACACTTGAGTGATCTTGGATCCAGCTTGTTGGAAGCGTATTCTCTCAGCATGGGAAAGCAAGCACAACCAAAAATGCGAAGAGATCTGTAATCAGGGCGGCGATGATGCAGAACCTCAAAGGGACTTTTGGAGTCAGCCAAGGCTTTGTGAGGCAACAAGTTACTGAGATAATTTGCAGTAAAGAAAGCCTCCACCCAATACCTTTGAGGAACCTTGGCATGAAACATAAGTGCAAGCGCAAGTTCTGTTATCTGACGATGCTTTCTCTCAGCCAATCCGTTCTGTTCCGGAGTGTGAGGACAGGAGATTTGTTGTTGTATGCCATTAAGTTCAAGATGTTTCAGAAACTTATGGCTAATGAATTCACCACCACCATCACACTAAAAGGTAGTTATTTTTGCTTGACACACGTTTTGAGCAAGGGCTTGAAACTTTAAGAAAATTTCATAGAAGTCTGACTTGTTTCTTAAAGGATAAAACCAACAGAATCTGGTGTAGTGATCAATGAAAACTACATAAAAACGAAAGCCCTGAACAGAAGCAATTGGAGAAGGGCCCCAAAGATCACAATTAACCCTTTCCAAAGGTCTGGTTGCTACAAAACGTGAATCAAAAAAGGTAATCTAGAACTCTTTCCAAGCTGACAAGCTTCACAGACAGACTTGGAGCTTTTATTGATGAAGATAGCTTTGTTCGCAGACAGTTGTTGAAGAACTGTAGGATTGGGATGGCCAAGTCTCATGTGCCACACTTCATCACTCGCACTGATCTGCCTGTTGGAGAAGAAGACCCGAGCAGGTGATGATTGCAATGAGTAGAGACCATTAGTGTGAGGACCCTGAAGAAGAAGCCTCTTTGTTGCCTTATCATATATTCGCACATTATCACAGTCAAAATCAATAGAGCAAGGATAATCTGAGGTAATCTTAGAGACAGAAAGAAGCGACTTTGCAATTTTGGGACACACCAAAACATCAGAGACAGGAATATTACCTGACGTGGAAGCCAAGGTAGTGGAGCCAGTGCGCGTAATGGGTAGAAACTCTTCATTTCCCACCATGACCGAGTCCGACCCTGAGTAGACCTGAGAATGTTGCAGATGATTAGTAGAGTTCGTCACATGGGAAGACGCACCAGAATCCAGGAACCACTCATGACCACTGTGAGTAACATCTGTGATACGAAGAGCAGTCAGAGCAGTAGGAAGATCATCTAACTGGTAGCTGTTGTCAAAGCGATGCCAGCAGCGCAGGGCGTTGTGTCCAGGCTTGCCACAGATCTGGCAGATGGGTCTATTGTCTGACTCAGAAGAAGCAGAGGAACCAGAGGGAGAGCTAACGTGCTGGTGGAAGCCTCTACCACGAGTTGAGTAGGAGCCTCTACCTTGTCTCCTTTCTCTGAAACGAGAGTACTGGCCACGCCCACGCTGAGTATAGAACGCAAGATGAGGTGAGATCTCAGACTGACTATTGTAGCTCTGCAGTTGATCATCGAAGCTGGTCAGACGGGGAATAACATCTTCAAACGTGGGTGTGGGAATCGAGTCCATGGAACTTTCTATGGTAGTCTTGATAGGCTCGTAGTCTCGACCAAGCCCGTTGAGAGCAGCGAAGACTTTCATACGTTCGGGAACCGGACTACCAATAGAAGAGAGCTGAGAGCACACAGACTTAATCTCCTGAAGATACTCAGCCATCGGTTTAGCAGATTTGGTGATCGTCTGAAGCTTTCTCTGAAGTTCAAACAGCCGAGAAGACGTGGAGCGGTTGTAGTAACGAGCAAGAGAAAGCCAGACCTCATTGGAGGTTTGACAATCCACAACGAGACTAAGAATATCTTCAGAAAAAGAACCCAAAAGCCATGACTTTACCACTTGGTCCGTTTGAAACCATTTGGTAGATTCAGGGTTTGGAGTCTGAGTTGCGGAGCCTTCGAGACCGGTGACCGTGAGCGAAGCGGCAGGTTGTAGAGTTTGACCGGTGACATAACCAAGAAGACCTTGTCCGTTCAGGAAAGCTTCAAACTGAGACTTCCAGAGGATGTAGTTCTTCTCAGTCAAGGTAACTGTGACGCTGTTGGTGATGCGGAGAGATGGTGGGTGATAAACTTCAAGGTTTTGAGCTTCCATGGCTCTGATACCATATAAGCAACCTCAAAAACACACAAGAAGAAGATAAAGTTTCAATCT
>NW_013618369.1:0-4371 GCF_000695525.1 Brassica oleracea var. oleracea
ATGTGGGCTTGAGCTGAGAAGACCCAAATAATGGGTTTCCTCTAATAGGCCCCCTCAAACTCGGCTTGGAGAGAGAATCGACATCGAGTTTGTCAGCACCGAAGGTATCAACTCCTAGCTTGTCACGGAGAGAAGAGAATGCAGCCTGAGGAAGCGATTTGGTGAAGATGTCTGCGATCTGAAGATAATTCGGTATGTGCTTGACTTCAATTGCACCCATAGCTACTCTCTCGCGAACGTAGTGGTAGTCCAGAGCAAAGTGCTTGGTTCTAGAGTGAAACGAAGGATTCGCAGAGAGAAGGACTGCTGAGAGATTATCACAGAGTAACAGAGGCGTGGTAAGAAGAGGAAGCCCCAATTCTCTGAAGATCGAACACAACCAGGTAACTTCAGATGCTGTTTCTGATAAGGTTCTGTACTCTGCCTCTGTAGAACTTTTAGATACTGTGGGTTGTTTCCGGGATGACCAGGAGATCAGATTCTTTCCCATGAAAGTACTGTATCCTCCTGTAGATCGTCTCGTAGATCCACATCCTGCCCAATCACTATCGCTGTAGGCAGTGAGTGTGAAGTCTGTGTCTTTATGCAGAGAGATTCCCATGGTGATTGTTCCTTTAACATATCTGATGATCCTTTTCAGGTGATTGAAGTCGGAGACAGTTGGACTATGCATTTTCTGACAGACGTAGTTGACGGCAAATTGGATATCTGGCCTCGTCAGTGTCAGGTACTGTAGTTTCCCTGCTAAGCTTCTAAAATAAGTAGGATTTGAGAATAGAGGTGATTCATCTTGTTCTCTGTTCAGTTGCAGAGGAAGCGGAGTAGGCATAGAAGTGCAGTCAGTCATAGAGGCAACTGCGAGAAGATCTTCCGCATATTTCTGTTGACACAGAAAGAGTCCTTTCTCATGGCTTTGGACTTGAATTCCAAGAAAATAATGTAAGAATCCCATGTCCTTCATTCTGAATTCTTTATGTAAATGTTGAAGAAGCTTAGCAAGACTGTCTGAGCTGTTTCCTGTTATAACCATGTCATCAACATATAGTAGAAGTATGATGATATCTTTTTCTGTTTTGTAGACAAACAGAGACGGATCAGACTTGGAGCAGACGAAGCCGAACTTGATGAGAAAGGAGCTGAACTTATCAAACCATGCACGGGGAGCCTGCTTAAGACCATAGATTGCCTTGTTGAGACGCCACACATGATTTTGTTTGCTTTGATCAACAAATCCAGCAGGCTGCTTCATATAAACCGTTTCTTGAAGATCACCGTGTAAGAACGCGTTCTTTACATCTAACTGCTTTATTTCCCAGTTTAGAACTGTTGCCATGTGAAGAATAGTTCTAACTGTTGCCATTCTTATCACAGGGCTGTATGTTTCCAAGTAGTCGATCCCTTCTTCCTGTTCGTTTCCTTTTGCCACCACACGCGAGCGAAGTTTACTGAAAGAACCATCCGCATTGAGCTTGATTCTGTGCACCCATCTTGATCCTAGAACATGCATATCCGGAGTTCGAGGAACCAGAGTGAAGGTACCAGTTTCTTCACATGTATCATATTCTTCTTGCATTGCATGTCTCCAACCAGGATGCTTAAGTGCAGCAGCTATAGTTCTTGGTTCAGGAATAGCAACCTTTTGTGTCATTAGAACATATCTTGGATTAGGCTTGACTATTCCTGATTTTGATCTTGTTACCATTGGATGTTGTGATTGAACAGGTTCAGGAGCATCAAGAATTTGTGAAGCTGCAGCAGGAATTGAAGAACCTGATGTTGTGTGGCTCGATGATTGATCAGGAGAACTGGTGCTTGATCTTTGTGAAGAGTCTGGAGAAACAGTGAGAGTATTCTGTGAAGCAAGAGGAGGAAAATCAGCTTCTGAGAAACGAGGAACAGATGTCTGATGATAAACTCTTGTTTCTTCAGGTACAGAATTGTTCTCCTGATGCTCTGTTTCTTCAGGTGTAGAGTTGCTCTCTTTAAAGCTCATCTGCCATGCTTTAAGCAGTGGAGTTAAAACTGATGGATGGCTTTTCTTGTAGGTGTCTTCAAAAGGAAACATGGTCTCATCAAATAGCACATGTCG
This sequence comes from Brassica oleracea var. oleracea, assembly GCF_000695525.1. Lineage (NCBI taxonomy): Eukaryota > Viridiplantae > Streptophyta > Magnoliopsida > Brassicales > Brassicaceae > Brassica > Brassica oleracea. The sequence goes on from NW_013618369.1 coordinate 2,090, forward strand.
TGTGATGTATACACGACCAGTAGGTGGGTATAAACACCTATATCCTTTGTATTTGTCGTTGTATCCTAGGAAAACACACTTTAGTGATCTAGGATCGAACTTGTTGATAGCATAGTCTCGCAAAGATGGATAGCAAGCACACCCAAATGTTCTCAGAAAACTGTAGTTAACTTGAGTATCAAACAGCTTCTGATGTGGTGTTTGATGATCTTCCAGGGTTGAAGTTGGTAGAAGATTGCTCAGAAAGGCTGCTGTGAAGAAGGCTTCTACCCAATACTTCAATGGCATCTTACTGTCGAACATCATAGACAGTCCCAACTCGGTGATGTGACGATGCTTCCTCTCAGCAAGACCGTTCTGCTGTGGAGTATGAGGGCATGAGATCTGTTGCTGAATCCCATCTTTTTGCAGGTGATTCTGGAACACAGAGCTGATGAACTCTCCACCACCATCACACTGAAAGGTTTTTATTCTACTCTTCAGTTGATTTTCTACTAATGCTTGGAACTTGCAAAAGATAGAATAAAAGTCTGATTTATATTTCATAGGATAGAGCCAACAATATCTCGACCAATGGTCAATGAATATTACATAGTATCTAAATCCTTGAATACTCTCTGTTGGAGCAGGTCCCCATAAGTCGCAGTGAACCTTCTCCAGAGGAGCTTTAGCAACAAAGGTTGAAGGTTGAAAAGGTAATCTACTACTCTTGCCAAACTGACATGATGCACACATCTCGCTTGATCTTGAGCTTATTGAAATGAGTTGATTTGCTGACAGGTGCTGGAGAATCTGCTGATGAGGATGCCCAAGTCTCCTATGCCAAACAACATCTGATGCACAATGCTGCCTAGAGGAGTAGAGAGCTTTTATTTGATGAGCGTTCTCCAACTGATACAACCCGTTAACCTTTCTTCCCTTGGTAAGTACCTTCTTTGTGATTTTGTCCTTAAAACGAACCTCAGAGTTATCAAATTTGACAGAGCAAGGATAATCATCTGTAACTTGAGAAACTGAAACTAGAGATTTCTTTATTTTAGGACACACAATAACATTCTTTAGAGGTAGGTTACCTGATGCTGAAGCTAAGTTTGTAGATCCAGTGTGAGTTATAGGCATATATGACCCATCCCCAACCATAACTGTATCTGAACCGTGATAAGGCTGAGCATGTTGCAGGTTGTGCACAGAGTTGGTGACGTGAGCAGTGGCTGCAGAGTCAGCATACCAGTCAGCACTTGCCTCATCAGAAATGTCAGTAATGCGCATAGCTGCAAGGGCTTGAGTAGATTCTTCAGACTGGTAGTTGTTGTTGTAGCGGAAGTAGCATCTGAATGCTTGATGTCCTGGTTTTCCACAGATCTGACAGACAATGCGCGTATCTGTCTCAGAGGAGGAGAACTGCTGCATAAAGCCGCGACCTTTTGTTGTGTAGTATCCTCGACCACGAGCTCCAGATCTACCTCTGCCTCCTCTTCCTCTTGAAGAGTAATACTGGCCCCCTTGACCTGAGCGAACTGATGTGAAAGCCAAGTGAGGAGTAACTTCTTGGCCAGTATCATAACTCTTAAGTCTATTATCAAAGGCAACAAGTCGAGGCATGATGGAGTCAAACGTAGTAGAGGGTTGAGAGTCAATGGTTCCTTCAATAGCGGTCTTAATAGGCTCAAAGTCTTTTCCCAAACCTCTGAGAGCAGTAAAGATCTTCATAACTTCAGTCATTGGCGATCCTATGGAGGTAAGTTGGTCGCTGATAGTCTTTATCTCTTGAAGATACACTTCCATAGTTTTGGTCGCCTTTGTGACCGTTTGAAGTTTGTGTTGCAGCTCAAACAAGCGTGAGTTAGAGGGTCGATTGAAGTGGTTGTCCAGCGTTGTCCAGATCTCGTGAGATGTGGTGCAGTGAACAACTACACTCTGAAGCTGGTCTGTGACAGATCCAAGCAACCAGGACTGAATGACTTGATCTGTCTGCCACCAAAGCTCATGGTCCGGATTCGGCACTGGCGTAGATGTACCTTGAATAGAAGGCGCCAAGATGGTCGGAATAGGCTGAGGTATGGTACCGGTGACAAATCCAAACAAGCGTTGTCCACTTAGGAAGGACTGAAACTGTCTTTTCCAGAACAAGAAATTTTGTTCATTTAGCTTTGCTGTGACGCAGTGGATGATGTTTAAGGAGGGCGGAGTGTATGGATCTAGTTCCATGGCTAGAACACCTAGTGCTCTGATACCATGAAAGTATGACCAAACTAGGAGAAAGGTGAAAATGTTTCTTTTTT
>NW_013618370.1:0-4369 GCF_000695525.1 Brassica oleracea var. oleracea
AAGAAATAGAAATTGCAGTTTCATTGTCTTATTTCTTCAATCTTTCATGGTATCAGAGCCATGGAAGCTATTGAACTCTATACCCCTCCTTCTCTGAAGATAGTAAACTCAGTAACAGTCAAGCTCACTGAAAGGAACTACCTTTTGTGGAAGAACCAATTCGAAGCTTTTCTCAACGGACAACGGCTTCTAGGGTTCGTCACCAGAGCTACTCCTCAACCACCAGAGACTATCCATGTACCTGGTATCAACGGCTCAACTACTCCTGTTACAAACCCTGATTTTCACACCTGGTTCCAAACAGATCAAGTCATCAAATCGTGGTTGCTTGGGTCTTTCTCTGAAGACATACAAAGTTTGGTTGTCTCTTGTTCGACATCTCACCAGATCTGGAATGTTTTGGCAAAACACTACAACCGACCAACTTCTTCACGTCTGTTCGAACTCCAACGTAAGCTTCAGACCGTGACCAAGCAAGACAGATCGATGACAGATTATCTCACAGACATTAAGCTCATTTGTGACCAGTTAGCTTCGATTGACAGTCCAGTTCCAGAAAGGATGAAGATTTTTGCGGCTCTTCAAGGATTAGGCAAGGATTATGAGCCTCTGATAACCAGCATTGAAGGATCTGTGGATATAATGCCAAACCCTAACTTGGACGATCTCATTCCTCGTCTTCACAGCTACGACGCTCGCATCCAACGCTACAATGTTTCAACAGAGGCTTCTCCACATCTAGCCTTCAACCTTCAGAGAACCAACTATCAGACTGGCTACTACAACCAAGGAGGCAGAGGGCAGTCTAACAGGCGATTTGGGTCAAACCGAGGTCGAGGTTCCTTCTCTACAAGAGGCCGCGGTTTTCACCAACAGTTGTCGTCTCCAAGGTCTCAGTCAGGTTCTTCTGCATCCTCAGTCTCATCTGATGACAGACCCTCTTGTCAGATATGTGGGCGCTACGGTCACAGTGCACTAAGATGTTGGCATCGGTTTAATAACACCTATCAAGAGGAAGACTTGCCTGTAGCCTTGGCCGCTATGCGTATAACCGACGTCTCTGATAATGCTGGTGCTGAATGGTTTGCGGATTCTGGTGCCACATCACACATAACCAACTCTCCGCATCATCTTGCTTACACTCAGCCTTACAAGGGCAATGATGCAGTGATCATTGGGGACGGAAACTTCTTACCAATAACACACGTTGGCTCTGCAGACATCGCTTCTACATCAGGTACTTCTCTCCCTCTTAGAGACGTGCTAGTATGTCCAGGAATCACTAAGTCATTGTTGTCTGTTTCTAAACTTACAAATGACTACCCTTGTTCATTTGAGTTTGATTCTAACCGAGTATATGTAAAGGACAAGCAAACACAAAGCCTCCTGAAACAAGGAAGCACCCGTGAAGGTCTCTATAGTCTCAACTCTCCGAAGCCTCAAGCCTATTACTCCACCAGACAGATAGCTGCTAGTGATGAGGTGTGGCATAGGAGACTGGGCCATCCGCAAGATCAGACTCTCCAGTATCTGGTTCAGAAGAAGTTTATTTTAGTCAATAAAAGTACCTTGAAGATGTGTGATTCATGTCAGCTAGGGAAGAGTTGTAGGTTACCGTTTGTTGCGTCTTCTTTTGTTGCTTCTAGACCCTTAGAGAGAGTTCATTGTGATCTCTGGGGTCCCTCTCCTGTTACTTCTAATCAAGGATTCCGTTTTTACGTTATATTTATAGACAACTACTCTCGCTTCTGTTGGCTATTTCCTTTAAAGACCAAATCCGACTTCTTCAAAACGTTCGTGTGGTTTCAGAAGTTGGTAGAGAATCAGTTGTCTCAGAAAATCGGAATCTTCCAATGTGATGGGGGTGGTGAGTTCATTAGCAATCAGTTCCTGGCTCATCTCAAAGACAACGGCATTCAACAGATCATCTCATGCCCACACACTCCGCAACAAAACGGTCTCGCTGAAAGAAAACATCGTCACGTTACTGAACTGGGACTCACGATGATGTTTCAAAGCAAGACACCTCAACGATACTGGGTAGAAGCCTTCTATACAGCAAACTTCTTGAGCAATCTACTGCCTTCGTCAGCCTTGCAAGACAAGCGAACCCCTTTTGAGTTGTTACACGGCAAAGTACCTGACTACTCCTCCCTTCGAGCTTTCGGTTGCTCCTGTTATCCCATGTTGAGGGACTATGCAGTTACCAAATTTGATCCTCGATCCCTTCACTGCGTCTTCCTTGGATACAATGATAAATATAAAGGATATCGTTGTTTGTATCCACCAACAGGACGTGTCTACATCTCTAGGCATGTTCTCTTTGAAGAAACAAACTTCCCTTTTGAGTCAACATACCAAAGCTTTCACGCTCAAGCAACTACTCCGTCGTTGATAGCTTGGCAGAAAAGCTTCTTGCGTCATGATTCAGCTCAGTCAGACAAGCAACCAAGACCTGTTCCACCTGTGTTGTCATCAAATGTTCAAATCACACAACCCTCTGGTGTTACTCAAACTGCCAACTCTCTTTTCTCTGACGAAGACTTTCCACCTCTCTCTGGAAACATGGAACGAACTTCAAGCAGTACTACAGTCAACACCTCAAGAATTCTCAGTGGTCAACACACTCCTGATGAAAGCACCGTCGGATCTGTAACCATCAGTTCTACAGTTCCAATCTCAACATCTCAGCATTCTATGGTAACAAGAGCGAAAGCCGGTATAGTTAAGCCAAACCCCAAGTACGCTCTCCTGTCGCATAGACCTACTGAACCAGTCCCAACTACAGTGGCTGCTGCTCTCAAAGATCCAAATTGGAGCAATGCCATGGGAGAAGAATTTGAGAACTGCACTGTCACAAAAACATGGTCTCTTGTTCCAAGAACGCCAGAGATGCATGTGTTGGGAAACAAATGGATTTACCGATACAAACTGAACTCCGACGGAACGATCAAGAGTCATAGAGCCCGCTTAGTGGCACATGGGAACAGTCAAGAGGAAGGTGTAGACTATCTAGAGACATACAGTCATGTGGTCAGAACTGCGACTGTCCGCATTGTCCTTCATCTAGCTACAATCATGAAGTGGGAAGTGAAACAGATGGATGTTAAAAACGCCTTCTTGCACGGGGATCTTCTAGAAACTGTTCACATGAAGCAACCAGCTGGTTTTGTCGACAAAAGCAAACCAGATCACGTCTGTCACCTCCATAAATCTCTCTATGGTCTCAAACAGTCCCCGCGTGCTTGGTTTAACAAGTTTAGTGATTTTCTTATTGAGTTTGGTTTTGTATGTAGCGTGAAGGACCCATCTCTGTTCATATACAACAAAGACGGAAATATCATCATGCTCCTTTTGTATGTGGATGATATGGCTATCACCGGTAATAGCTCGGTGATCCTAACGAAGCTACTTGATGAACTCAACGCAAAATTCAGAATGAAAGATCTTGGGAAGCTTCATTACTTCCTGGGAATTCAGGCGACATTTCATGATGAAGGTTTATTCCTATCCCAAGAACAATACGCAATCGACCTTCTTGGAGTGGCTGGTATGGAAAATTGCTCACCAATCAACACTCCCCTGCCGCTGCAACTCAATAACGTTCCAGATCAGGATAAGCCTTTCTACAATCCTCAGTTCTTTAGAAAACTAGCTGGGAAACTTCAGTATCTAACCTTGACAAGACCTGACATCCAGTTCGCAGTAAACTATGTCTGCCAGAAGATGCATGCTCCTTCAGTCTCAGACTTCACAAACCTAAAGCGAATCCTACGCTACATCAAAGGAACTGTGACAATGGGTATCTCGCTTGTCCAAGACACTGACTGTACTCTCCGCGCCTACAGTGACAGCGACTGGGCTGGTTGTCAAGCTACAAGAAGATCTACAGGAGGTTTCTGTACGTTTCTCGGCCAAAATCTCATCTCTTGGTCCTCTAAGAAACAACCGACAGTCTCAAAGAGCTCCACTGAAGCAGAGTACAGATCGCTTTCTGAAACTGCATCTGAGTTAGCCTGGATAAGCATTCTTCTACGGGAACTTGGTATATCTCTCCCAGTGACTCCTGAACTCTTTGGTGACAATCTATCTTCTATCTACCTCACAGCTAATCCGGCATTTCACAGACGTACAAAGCATTTTGAAACAGACTATCACTACGTTCGTGAAAGAGTGGCTTTGGGCTCGTTAGTTGTCAAGCACATTCCAGCAAGGCTTCAGCTAGCTGACATCTTCACTAAATCTCTCCCAACAGCTCCTTTTTGTAGCCTCAGATACAAACTCGGCGTTGACGTTCCTCCCACGCCTCGTTTGAGAGGGGATATTGACAAGGTCAGTTCAGACAAGCCCAAGACACTCAATGAAGCAA
>NW_013618371.1:0-4363 GCF_000695525.1 Brassica oleracea var. oleracea
TCCAGCTGAGCTCCCGTACTCGCCTCTGTTCCACAAGACGACAAACTCTGTTTTGCTGAAGACCGTTGGAAAAGAGAGACGTTTGGCTTGTCTTGGGCCTTCTCATTTGTGTCTTGTTGGGCCTTGGATGCTATCACACTTACATCCCCCCTCAAACTTGGAGTGGGATTAACTTCCACACCAAGTTTGCTTCTAAGCATTTCAAACGGCCTTCGCGGGAGCGACTTGGTGAAGATGTCCGCTTTCTGTAGCTCCGCTGGAATGTGTCTAGTCTCGATTAACCCCAACGCAACTTGTTCACGTATGTAGTGATAGTCTGTGTCGAAGTGTTTCGACCGTTTGTGGAGAGCCGGATTAGTACTTAGATAGACAGCTGAGAGATTGTCACACAGGAGCAACGTAGCATGCGGCTGTGGAACTTTCAAATCCCTGAGAAGTTGAGACATCCACGTTATCTCTTGAGCCGTTTCGCAGAGAGCTCTATATTCAGCCTCCGTTGATGATCTTGAGACTGTTTCTTGTCTTTTAGCTGACCATGAAACCAGATTGGATCCAAGAAACGTACAGAAACCGGTTGTGGATCTTCTGGTTTGCTGACAGCCAGCCCAGTCACTGTCATAATAAGTAAGCAGCGACATACATTTGTCTTTGCGAATGTGTAGACCGAGCGTTGTTGTCCCCTTGAGATATCTGAGTATGCGCTTGAGGAGACCAAAGTCTGAGACCGTTGGAGAGTGCATACGCTGACAAACAAAGTTTACTGCAAATTGAATGTCAGGTCTGGTGATGGTTAGGTATTGAAGCTTCCCGGCTAGACATCTGAAGTAAGTAGGTTCAGAGAAAACAGGTGAGTCTGCTTCTTCAATTCGCTGTGGCAACGGAGTAGGCATCGGATTACAGTCTGTCATAGCAGCTTGATGCAGGATATCGTCAATGTATGCTTGCTGGTGAAGGAATACTCCAGATGATAGCATTTCCATTTCAATACCCAAGAAATACTTGGGGACTCCCATGTCCTTCATAGAGAAGCGCTGAGATAAGGTGTTCACCAGAAGTTGTATGCATTCATCATTGCAGCCCGTGAGTAGTATATCATCAACATATAGGAGCAACACCATACTGACATTGTTGAAATCATATGTGAAGAGAGACGGATCAGATTTGCTGCACACAAAACCATAGTCTATCAGGAAGTTGCTGAATGTATCAAACCAAGCTCTCGGTGCTTGCTTGAGTCCGTATAGAGCTTTGGTGAGCTTGCAGACATAATGAGGTCTGTTAGGATCCACAAAGCCCTCAGGTTGATGCATAAACACCGGTTCTTGGAGATCTCCATGAAGAAAGGCACTAGAGACATCAAGTTGTCTTATGGGCCAGTCTTTGGCAGTAACAATCGTAAGCATCAGACGAATTGTTGATGTTCTCACTACAGGACTGAAGGTCTCTAGATAGTCCACCCCTTCTTCTTGTTGAAATCCTTTTGCCACCAGTCTGACTCTTCTTTTCCTCACAGTACCATCTGGATTTAGTTTTTCTGTGTAGATCCAACGACTTGTGACCACATTCATGTCTTCTGTTTGCGGAACCAGAGACCAAGTGTCTAGAAGATGGATGTTTCCCATTTCAGTCATCACTGCATTGTTCCACTCTGGATGTTTCATGGCTTCTGTGATGTTTTTCGGTAAGGAGCCAGAGGATTTAGGTGCCAGTAAAGCATACCTAGTGTTCGGCTTGTGGACTCCAGCTTTGGCTCTAGTCTGCATAGGGTGAGAGTTAGGCACTACAACAGGTGGAGCGGGAGGAAGAACTGCATCTAGATCACCAGCTTCACTATGATCAGATTGATTCCCCTGATCATCATTGTGTACTTCCTGTTGAACAATATCAGGAGCTTCTTGAGTCTGATGTGGAGTACTGAGAAAGCGTGTGATCTGTTCTTCTTGTACATGAACCGGAGGAGATGTAGCAGCTTGCCAAGCTTTCAGAAGCGGTGTCTCATACAAGGGAACGAGATGTTTGTATTGATCTTTAAATGGAAAGCATTCTTCATCAAATATGGTGTGTCTGGAGATATATACTTTTCCAATAGGAGGATACAAACATTTGTAGCCTTTGTACTGATCACTGTAACCCAAGAAAACATATTGTAGTGATTTGGGTTCCAGTTTGTGTGTTTGAACTGCTCTCAGACAAGGATAGCAAGCCGATCCAAATACTCTGAGACTGGTGTAATCAGGCTTGGTGTTGTAGAGAAGTTCAAAGGGACTTTTGTTGTGAAGAACCGCCGAAGGGAGAAGGTTGATGACATGATTAGCAGTTGCAAAGGCTTCTACCCAAAACTGTAGAGGTAGATGACACTGAAACATCATAGATAGACCCAGCTCGACATGATGTTTATATTTGCGTTCTGCGAGTCCATTCTGTTCTGGCGTATATGGGCAGGAGATTCTGTGATGAATGCCATTGTCACACAGATACTTCTTCAGTTGATGATTCACAAATTCACCTCCACCATCTGACTGAAACTCTTTTATCTTGGCATTGAACTGTTTTTCAACGAGATTCTTGAACGCAATAAACACTTGATAGAATTCAGCTTTATTATGAAGTGGATAAAGCCACGAGAATCGAGTACAATCATCCACAAACACAACATAAAACCGAAAATCTTGATTAGATACAATGGGAGAGGGACCCCAGAGATCACAATGTATCCTCTCCAAAGCTTTAGACACATGAGATTTAGACTGACTAAACTGCAACCGACTACTCTTCCCCATCTGGCAAGGCTCACAAATGAGGTTGGTTCTGCTCTTATTGACTACAATTTCCTTGCATAACTTGAGTTGTTGAAGAACACTTGAGTTGGCATGTCCAAGTCTGAGGTGCCAAACATCTTCAGACGCTGCTGTCTGACGGTTAGAGAAGTAGACTGCTTCCTCTTTATTCTTCAACGTATAGAGACCAATTACTGCGAGGCCCCTTTGACACCACTTTCTCCTTTAGTAGATCAATTACATACACGTGAGTGGCATCAAAAAATACTCCATAATTGTAGTCATCACACAGCTTAGATACAGACATGAGTGATTTTTGTATTTCAGGACAAACGAGGACATCATGAAGTGTCATTGTACCTGATTTGGAGGCAATGGTGGTAGAGCCAACGTGAGTGATAGGAAGGTAAGCGCCATCCCCAATCATGATTGCGTCATTACCCATGTAGGGATGAGCTTGCTGTAAGTGTGATGCAGACGCTGTGACATGAGCCGTGGCTCCAGAGTCTGGTATCCACTCCCTTCCATCAGTTACTTGCATAATGGAGAAGGCTTCATGAGCTTGGTAGTTGTTGTCAAATCTGTTGTAGCACTTGAGAGCAGTGTGTCCAAGTCTACCTCAGATTTGACAAGTAGGACGTCCGCCTTGGTTGCTGACGTTGGACTGATGCTGAGGGAAGCCACGACCTCTGCTTGAGTAGCCTCCTCTACCACGATAACCACCACGACCTCTGCCTCGAAAGTTTTGATTGTATTGAGGAGCCTGTGGTTTGTATTCCACTTGTTGATCAGCTCTCTCCGTTGAAAATGCAACATGGGGATTTGGAGAAGGAATCTCTTCATACGACTTAAGCTTGACATCAAAGCCTTGAACTTCTGACACGACATCAGTGAAGGATGGCGCCGGGAACTTGCTTAGCGAGCTCTGAATAACAGTTGTTATCGGATCATATTCTCTTCCAAGCCCATTGAGAAACCCGAAGATCTTCATGGACTCATCTATTGGTTTCCCAATCGCACTCAGAGCATCGCAGATGGACTTAAAGTCCCGACTGTAAGCGGACAAGGTCTTGTCTTTCTTGGTCAGAAGTTGAAGACTTATTCTGAGAGAAAACTCTCTAGCTAAGGAGCTCTTGTTGAAGTTGTCGGCTAGAGAGACCCAGACTTCCCGAGACGTAGTGAGCGAGTGGACCGAACCCAAGACTTCTTCTGAGAGAGTACCAAATATCCATGACCGAACAAGTTGATCTGAACAGAACCAAGTCTCAAAGAGAGGGTTTGCTTCCTCCACTTCAACATCATTCCTGGTGACACGGTGAGTTGCTGGTGGCGTGGTGACCGCGCCGTTGACAAATCCCAGCAATCTTTGACTGGACAGGAGCGATTCGAACTGCGTTTTCCACAGAAGATAGTTGCTGTCGTTGAGCTTGAGTGTGACGGAGCTCAAGACATGAACTTTACTCGGAAACGGATACGTAGTAACTGGATCTGCCATACCTGTTAAGGTTTAGATGGCTCTGATACCATGTGAATATGAGAAACACAATAAGGATTTTGACTGAATAATATCTTCGTTAACCATTCAT
>NW_013618372.1:0-4345 GCF_000695525.1 Brassica oleracea var. oleracea
ATACAGGCTTTCCCTCTGTAGAAGACTTCTTCCGAATGGCATAATTGCCCGCTACGCGCCTCGATCTTCAAAGAAGACTGACTCCTCCTTTCCGAAAAGATCGTCCTTGGTCCTTTTGACATAAGATTCTCGGCCGCTCAAGAGACTCTCTCTTTATATATATTTATACGCAATATCTTGACTCCTACTACGGGTGACTACGCCGATCTTTATATGTTTTGGCCACGTCCGTTTCTGCTCCGAAGAGGAAGGTTTGGATCTTTTAATCTTATGTCGTGAGGGATATGACCTATGTTAGGTCCATAAGATACCACAGCTTTTGGTGTTCTATGATTAACCTCCGAATAAGGAGTAGGTAGCTCGATCCTTTTGATTCTTCTCTTCATAGTCAACTTATGGGGGGATGAGAAGCAATAGGTCGAATTACTATATAAAGATAAAGAAGAGTTGTAAACTATAGGACTGATTGTTCGAGTAGGAAGATTTAGGTTTTTCTCCTTCCTTCTCTTCGATAAGAATAGGGATTTTAACAAATTCCTCTTCATGCTCTTGTGCTCAGCGAAGGAACTTCCTAAGCATACTTTTTCGGATCCAAACTTCTTTGTTCTTTCTAAGTCTTCTTCTTGCATAGAAGAACGCAACTGTTGCAAAATCCGGGATTTTAGTAGTAGGCGGCATCCCCTCTTAGTTTTGAGTAGGTGGAACCATTCAGTTTTGCTTCTTCTCCACATTCTTAGCGGTTGATGCAGTAATTTGCCTATGATTTTTTCGACTGAAATTTCTTTATAGAAAGATCTCCTTATTTCTTCACCGCGTATTATCGCGTTATTTTCTTGAAAAGATATTATATCACCGTGGGAAAGTTTCAAATGAGTAATGCTTACCATTCCTTTATACACACAAACCCTTCGATGACTTATCGGCTGCCTTGCTTGAGGAATAGTTTCAAGAAAATGGAGACGAAGCGGAATAACGTCAAATCTTGTTTCTGGATTGAGTGGAAAAGGGATATATGAAGGTCGTTTTGTTCCTCTGTGCATCTCTGTGATGGGTAAATCCCCATGAAAAAGGGGCAACTTTCGTGTAGTTTGTAATTGTATGTAACTGGTAAGATATTTTTTCGGATAAATCTTTCTCTTCTTAATAGATCTCTTCCTGTTCCTCAATCTTCGGAGAATGCGACGTTGTATTATTGTCAGTTCTCTGTTCCGAACATTTCCTGAAAGTAGACGACAAGTTTGAAATCTTAATGGGGACATATCTATATCTCGTTGAATCAGTTTTTTAAGCAGCCACATTGCGTCCCTGGGACTCGAACCCAATTCTGCAACAACCCCTGTTCCTGTCCTTTCTTTGTTTTGTTGATCTATTCCTCTTCACGTTGTCTTTTTAAAAAAGACTGAAAGTATGGGCTATTGACACCATGGTCAGAAAGAGATTTGAGGACTTTTCTAAGTCCCGCTTCTACGATAAAGTCTTTCCGGTTTTAATAAAGCGAGCGCCACTCTGAATCCACGATCCGTAAGGATCTAGTTCCGCCATTTTGAGTAGCACTTCTTTCTTTTTTGAAAAGAGTTTTGTGGCCTTTTCAAAAAAGAAATCTACAGTTTTTGGTGGTTCATTTTTTTGTGAAAGAAAGAGACGGAAAGCTATGTCCTGTACAGTTTCTCCTCCCACCTGAGGGCGAAGTCATGACTCGACTGAAAGGAGAGGCGTTCCTCGGGAACTCGAGCATTTATTGCGAGAGGGAGAGGAGGGGTTTGACTTTTTCTGTCAGGCCAATTTATTTCTAGTGGTAAGTGCTTTCAGCCAGTTCTAGTCCTTTTCTTATACGCTTATTGGCGTTAGCACATTCCTCTTTCTTATTGGATGGAGTTGTGTTTTGCCACCTGGAGTTTTAATGGAAGTTTGAGTGCGTCCTAAAAGCCAATGCTTCCGCCTTTTGGAAGTGTCTGCCTATATCTGTCCTCCCCCATTTAATCAGTCTCTGTCCTTACCTTCGACGGTAACCCCTTTACAGTACAGCAGTCCCGTTTCCTGCAGTGCCTTCCCCCCCCCTAGTCTAGACCGAGTATCAATAGTTGTAGTTCCTGTCCGTTATGGACCCTTCGTACCTTTCAAATCCAATCAATGTGTGGTGTGTATCCAAGGGCAAATGTAATCTCTGAATCTGTTACAGCCATTGTAGCACTAGGTGCCTACCCATAAGCAGAAGTTGCCCTTGAATGTGCATCAAATCCTAAGACAAGCCTATCTAATCTCACTTCTTAGGCTAAAGCACTCAAATCCCTTCTAAGGAGCCAGCCTTTTTTGAATCCCTCTCTTTTCTTCATGCTGTGAAGAAATTTGTCCTATCCCCCTGACTGGCGAGGCTTCTTCTAAACGAGTGGAGTTCAATTAGACTGCCCCTTCTTTCTCGTGCTCTCCGTCCAAGCGAGCTAACTCCTGATCTCCTGTTGTAAAGATCTACAGACCAAGGCTACTCTTACCAGTTGACATCCATCCCGTTGCGTTCCCAGCGGTTTGAGTTCTATTGGATGGGGTTCTATACGAGCGTTCCATACCGTCTCTTGGGAGATCAAACTGAATTAAGTTGGACTTCCTTCAAGAGATAGATTTCTTTCCACGATAATATCTATATTTTCTTAAGAAAGAAGACTAGAATATCATTGGGAGTGCACTTAAGCCAATTGGAGTACTAGGCCTTCTGTTCCAGTGACAGTTATAGAAAAAAAGCGAAGCCCTCCACTCATAAGTAATAAGTAATTGAATTCCTTACCAGTCCGTCCTACCAGCTCTTCTGTCTTCCTTTTTAAAAGGAGTTAACGATACGGATGTTCAAGCTTTGCCAGAAGCCTTTTGCAGAGAGAAAGTTCGAAGATCAGGCAGGATTGGATTGAAAATCAATCTCCTCAGCATTCAATTCAAGTGGGTCTATCGATACAAGTGGTAAGACCGATAATTCAGCATCCAAGACCTGGCCGATGTCTACTTCAAATTCAAGTGCCACTTATCTTAACACAACTCGGGCTAATCGACTCCCAGCCTATCCCGACCTGGTCCTTTCGAACCAGTCTTTATAAACCTGGTGAAAGCAATCAAGCAGGACTTACCTCCTGGGAGCCTCCTTCCTTCTATTCCGAAACCTAGAAGGAGAACTCCCAGCTCTTGAGCTGATTGAATGATTTTTGTTCACTGCTAAGCTAATCCTTCTGTCCTACTTTACTCTATTATGAGACCTCACCCTAGGCTAGGGAGCTGGTTTAAGCCATGCCCTTATTTGACTCCCAAGACCGGATACATAGCTCTTCTGAGCGGGTCAAATTCAAATACAATGAGTGCTTAGGGAAAGTAAGAAAGAAAGACATAAAGCGGAATCCGGTAATCCTACTGCTACTAAGACTACTCCGTCTTAGGGCTAGGATTTCAAGCGCGGCGTAACGGGGGTTGTCAGCGTAACAGCTGGTGCTCTAATCTGAGCTGAGAAATAGGAACTGCACTTCTACTTTATTTATTTACTATATTCCCCCCTCTCTAACCCAAGTCCTAGAAGTGAATGAGGAATGAAAGAACTTCTGCCTCACTTTGTTGCTAAACCTGAACCCACACCTAAGAATCCTACAAATACAGGAGACGGTCAAAATATATGATTTGATTTACTAGAGAGTGAATCTCGTTAGACTGGAACGGGCTATTCTTACTGGTTCGTATAACCTCTCCCCATTTCGGATAATATCAAGACTAAAGGCCGGGACGACTCACTAACTACAGGGAGCACCTCTCGCCTATCTAAATTCCAGGCTATGGAGTTTCAGAACAGTAAATGGTTTGATTCAAGTATGACCGCGGTTTTTTCTGGAGTCTGTCCCTCCAGCCAGTACATTTTATCCTAATTTGATCGGATTTTGTGTTGACGATCTCAAAGCTCTTAACAGGGAGCCCCTCTCGCCTATCTAAATTCCAGGCTATGGAGTTTCAGAACAGTAAATGGTTTGATTCAAGTATGACCGCGGTTTTTTCTGGAGTCTGTCCCTCCAGCCAGTACATTTTATCCTAATTTGATCGGATTTTGTGTTGACGATCTCAAAGCTCTTAATTCTACTGCTCTCTAAAAGGGGACATTATGGATAAGATCATGGCACGAAAATTGACTGTACCCCAAATCTGTTCAACATAGACATAGACCCTACTCCCACTCAATAATTGATTCCTTCCTTTCCTCTCTCTGGCTTATCAGTCTAGCAAGCATCCCGCTTTGAATGAAAAAAGCTCAAAAGCCTAAGACTGCGACGACTTACTAACTACAGGGAGCACCTCTCGCCTATCTAAATTCCAGGCTATGGAG
>NW_013618373.1:0-4330 GCF_000695525.1 Brassica oleracea var. oleracea
AGCAAAGCTTTATCTTCTTCAAATCACTTTTATACAAACATCTTTATGGTATCAGAGCAATGGCGATGGAACCTTACACGCCACCATCTCTGAAGATCGTAAACTCAGTTACTGTCAAGCTCACAGATAAAAACTACATCTTGTGGAAGCGTCAGTTCGAAGCCTTCTCAACGGTCAGGGTCTCCTAGGGTTCGTCACTGGATCCACACCACCACCGGCAGATACCATTTCCGTACCGAACATCAACGGAACTATCACGCCGGTACCAAACCCAGACTCCGCTTTATGGTTTCTAACTGACCAAGTGATACAGTCATGGCTTCTAGGGTCGTTCACTGAAGACATTCAAAGCGTGGTGCTTCACTGCACTACATCTCATGAGATCTGGCTCACTCTAGCGAGTCACTTCAACCGAGCTTCTTCATCTCGACTGTTCGAGCTTCAACGCAAGCTTCAGACTATATCCAAACAAGAAAAGACGATGGTAGAATACCTCCGTGAGATAAAAACCATCTGCGACCAGCTCACGTCAATTGGTAGTCCTGTTCCGGAGCGTATGAAGATATTCGCAGCCTTGTTTGGTCTTGGAAAAGATTATGAGCCAATCAAGACAAGTATTGAGGGATCTATGGATAGCAGCCAAGATCCGGTCTTTGATGACATCATTCCACGTCTTACTGCATTTGATGACCGTCTACAGAGCTATAATAAGAATACTGGAGTCACTCCGCATCTGGCGTTTCACACCACCAGAGGAAGACCGTTCTTCAATCGAAACAGAGGAAGAGGTCGAGGTGGTAGAGACTTCTTCTCAACCAGAGGACGTGGCTTTCCACAACACATCTCATCATCGTCATCATCAAGGTCGTCTGTGTCATCTGATGGAGATTCAAGGCCAGTGTGTCAGATCTGTGGTAAAACTGGTCACATGGCTATGAAGTGTTGGCATAGATTCGACAACTCGTATCAGCTTGATGAGATGCACAATGCACTAGCTGCTCTTCGCATATCAGAGATCACAGATGGAGCTGGACATGAGTGGTTCCCCGACACTGGAGCATCGGCTCACGTCACCAACTCACCAGCTCACCTGCATCAGGCCAATCCGTACCTCGGCTCAGACTCTGTTATGGTTGGAAACAGAGAGTTTCTGCCTATAACACACACAGGCTTGCAAGCATTGCTTCTTCCTCGGGTAATCTATCACTCAAAGATGTACTTGTGTGTCCTAATATTGCTAAATCGCTTCTGTCTGTGTCGAGATTCACCAAGGATAATCCTTGTGGCTTTGATTTTGACTCTGATAATGTGCGTGTATATGATAAGGGAACCAAGAGGGTTCTTCTAATGGGAAGAAACACTAATGGGTTGTACAATCTGCGGAGTTCAGCCGTTCATGCCTTGTTCACAACCAGACGTGTTGCTGCTAGTGATGAGGTGTGGCATCAAAGGCTCGGACATCCCAACCCTCTTATCTTACAACACTTATCTTCAGCTAGGAATATCTTCATCAATAAGGGCTCCATGTCTCAGTGTGATGCGTGCAAGCTAGGCAAGAGTACAAGACTACCCTTCACGGCGTCTACCTACGTTGCTACACGACCTCTGGAACGGATCCACTGCGACCTATGGGGACCAGCACCAGTAGCTTCAGTTTAGGGCTTTTACTATTATGTAATTCTTGTAGACAATTTCTCTAGGAACAGTTGGTTGTTCCCTTTAAAGAAGAAGTCAGATTTTATGTCTGTGTTTGTTGCCTTTCAAGAACTCGTTCAGAATCAATACAGTACTAAGATCGGATCATTCCAATGTGATGGTGGGGGAGAATTCATTAGTACAAAGTTTCTGCAACATTTGGCAACCAATGGCATTAAACAGTTAATCTCATGTCCCTATACCCCACAACAAAATGGGTTGGCAGAGAGAAAACACAGAAAAATCACCGAGGTTGGGTTGTCACTCCTGTTTCAGAGTTGCGTCCCTCACAAGTACTGGGTTGAAGCATTCTTCACAGCCAATTATCTGAGTAACCTTCTTCCTCACAGTGCACTGAGCAGCGCCAAAAGTCCATATGAGATTCTTCACAAGAGGTCACCACATTATGAGTTTCCGAAGGTATTTGGATGCGCTTGTTTCCCAACACTAAGAGACTATGCCACAAACAAATTTGATCCTCGCTCTCTTAAGTGCGTATTCATGGGATACAGTGAGAAGTTCAAAGGCTATAGATGTCTACTGCCATCAACCGGGAGAGTCTACATAAGCAGGCACGTAACATTTGATGAGCGAAGTTTTCCTTTCTCAAAGGAGTACAGACATCTTCATCCACCAGCAAAGAGGATCCTTATGTCATCATGGTTCAAGAGTCTGGCTCCAATAGTATCTGAGGCACAAAGCTCATCGAGCTCAAGCCACTCCTCTGACACTGACCAGTCTTCAGAAAGGAATGAAAGGAACGCTCGACCTCTACAAATGATCCTGAGACTTCAGAAACCCAGTCAAGATAGAAGCTCAACTTCAACTGAAGTGGGTTCAGTTACACAGCCTAGAAGCTCAACATCTACATCTGTTGGTGAAGTTATACAAACTAGAAGCGAGAATCAAACAGACAGTGCAACAAGAACAACTGAAGCATCACAGGCTCCTGTTCAACATGGAATGGTGACTAGATCAAAATCTGGAATAGTCAAACCAAATCCAAAATATGCACTTCTTACAGAGAATACAGCTCTCAGAGAGCCACAGTCAGTCCAAGAAGCGCTTGCTCATCCTGGTTGGAACGCATCAATGCATGAAGAACATGACAATTGTGTTGAAACCAAGACATGGTCTCTTGTTCCAAGAACACAGTCGATGCATGTTCTAGGCAACAAATGGATACACAGAATCAAGCTAGGGTCTGATGGCACTGTCAAGAAGCTGAGATCAAGACTAGTAGCTAAAGGATGTGGACAGGAGGAAGGAGTTGACTACTGGGAGACTTACAGTCCGGTAGTGAGGACTGCGACTGTGAGACTAATACTACACACAGCTACGGTCATGAAGTGGGATATAAAACAGATGGATGTAGCCAATGCTTTTCTGCATGGTGACTTGACTGAGACGGTATACATGAAGCAGCCAGCAGGTTTTGTAGACCCAATGAAACCAGATCACGTCTGTCTCCTTCACCGAACACTCTACGGATTGAAGCAGAGCCCACGCGCATGGTTTGATAAGTTTAGCTCTTACTTGCTGGAGTTTGGATTCAAATGCAGTGTGAAGGATCCATCTTTATTTATCTACTCAAAGGGTAAAGATGTTATCATGTTACTCTTATATGTTGATGATATGTTAATCACTGGAAACACATCAGAAGTTCAAAGTAGATTCCTGGAAGATATAAGCAACCAGTTCAGAATGAAGGATCTTGGACAGATGGAATACTTTCTGGGAATTCAGGCAAAGTTCCATGAGACAGGCTTGTTTCTTTCACAAGAAAGATATGCTCTTGACCTACTAGCAGCAGCGGGAATGAGTGATTGCTAAGATATAGGCACACCTCTTCCGATAAGACTCAACAAAGTTCCGGATCAAAACACCTTGTTCGCATCTCCAAGCTATTTCAGAAGCTTGGCTGGGAAGTTGCAATACTTGACACTGACAAGACCAGACTTGCAGTTCTCAGTTAACTACATTTGCCAGAAAATGCATGCTCCATCTGTGTCAGACTACCGTCTCCTCAAACGCATTATGCGGTATGTCAAGGTAACAATAGACTATGGAATCAACTTCACTCAAGACACTGATTTCACACTTCGAGCCTACAGTGACAGTGACTGGGCTGGGTGTCCTCATACACGTCGATCAACTTGCGGTTTCTGCACTTTTCTTGGAAGCAATATCATCTCTTGGTCTTCTAAGAAGCAACCGACAGTGTCAAGAAGTTCTACTGAAGCAGAGTATAGGTCTCTGTCTGAAACTGCATCGGAGCTCAGCTGGATTTGCTCAGTCATGAGAGAGATAGGTGTGCCTGTTCTGGTAACACCTGAGCTATACTGCGACAACCTGTCTTCGGTTCACCTAACGGCGAATCCTACTTATCACAAGAGATCAAAGCACTTTGAGCTTGACTACCACTATGTAAGGGAGAGAGTGGCTCTTGGTGCACTTGTGGTTCGACATGTTCCTGGATATCTCCAACTTGCTGATATATTTACTAAGTCCTTGCCATATGCTCCATTCGATGATCTGAGGTTCAAACTTGGCATTTCGTCACCACCAACGCCAAGTTTGAGGGGGACTATTAACAAGGACGCTCAAAACGCTGCAGTTTCAGTAAACAGAGATA
>NW_013618374.1:0-4310 GCF_000695525.1 Brassica oleracea var. oleracea
CACTTTTCAACAGTTGAAACCATTGTATAAGGGTGTTGATAAATTTGGTTTATCTAAGTGGCATAAACACCAGTTGTCAAGTTTCAACAGATTCAACCTTTTTTTTTTGTGGTCTAGCGATGCTACGTGCCGCCTTCTGATTGGACATAAAAGGTGAGCGCGTGTACGTACGCACGCTGGCTTTATCACTTTTTTTTTTAATTTGGATAAGATTTAAATGTTGTGTTCTGTTTGGCTGTGCAGATTTCTTTTTTTTTATCCTCACCCAATAATTCAAACACATTTATTATATGATAAAACTTTTTTTAAAAATATAAAATTTATATCAAAATTAAATATTTTTTAATCTATAAATAGAAACTACGCTCATTTCATTTGGATACAGAAAAAACGTCATTTTCATTACAATCACCTATTTTCTTACATAAAGATAAATATGTTCTTAATTTTGATTGTTTTAAAATAAATATTTTCTTAATCAACTATTGTCTTAAAAAAATTTGGTAAATATCTTACTTAAATAAATAAATATATTCTTAATTTTGATTGTTTTATTAATACAAATTTTGATATTATTTAAAAATTAAGCTAAGTATAATAATTCAAAATAAATATTATTAAAAGTTATGTTATTTTAGTTTTTAAGTTAATTGTAAAAAAAATATGAATTAAGAGTTGTGGGGTAGGGTGTTGAATTTTTTAAAACAAACTATTGTAGAAGTGTAGATTGAAGTGGGTGTTGAATAAATGATATGGAAGAGAGAGAATATGACGTGGAATGTTAAAAACAGAAAGAAAAAAAAAAGGTGTTGAATATGAGGAGGTTTGAAACTATTGTACATCCCTTATATATTAATTGAGGAACATTTGAAAATATGTAACCTTAAGTTTGTAATAATTAAAAAAGAACTTTGCTGAGTTGTCACGTAATTAGAATGCTAATTTTGCTTATGTGGCGGCTTGAGAATCAATTGAGAATTTTGTTAGTCCAAAATTAAATTGCTATGTCCATTATAGATCATTCATTTATCAAATTGAAATTATTATATATTATTTCCTTAAATAAAACCTACAGAATTACCTAATGTGATCAAGATATATATGACAATTAATTATTTTAAATAATAAAGATTTACTAACAATATGTATACTTTCTATCATTTTTGTTTAATTATTTATTGTTAAAATAAATTACACAATTACATTAATCATATAATAAAAATTTAGATTTTTTTGGTATATGTTGTATTTTGAATTTTTCAAAAAGAGTATAAATTATTAAAACTGTTAAAAGTCTCACATAAACTTTTGTGTTCAAGGTTTAATTTTTTTCTATAATAAGATACAATGATTATAAAAGTATATGTTGTATTTTGAATTTTTCAAAAAGAGTATAAATTATTAAAACTGTTAAAAGTCTCACATAAACTTTTGTGTTCAAGGTTTAATTTTTTTCTATAATAAGATACAATGATTATAAAATCATATGAATAAATAATTTTATTTTAATAGGTGTTTATGTTAATATATATATATTTCATATTGTTTAAATTAAAGTATACATCATATGAAAATATATACTTATATTTTGAAATCTGCGTTGAACATATATTGAAAAATTAATATTTTAATTTTGAAATCTTCATTGTTTTTTTTTAATAATTATAAATTATTGAAACCACTAAACATTTCACATGAAAAAAAATCATTGGTGTTAAATTTTGTTACACAAATATGCAAATAATCATAAAATCATATGAGTAGAAACCTTATTTAATAATTATTTGTATTAAAATTATACTATATATCTATCTTAATATAATTTAAAATTTAATTATATATCATATATGATAGAAAAGATTGATTGTTTTGATTTACTTACCCTAAAATAATTGCGAATAAACAAGAGCGGTCGTTTAATTTATATGCGCACGCCAATTTATTACATAATAGGAAATGATTTCTTAGTTATTTAATATATAATTATTATTTTATTATTTCATAATACGTAGAAAAACATAAAATAATTAATAAATATAAAATATTTATTCTGCTTAAGACGTGCATCTTAACCTAAGTATGTATCTCTTTAATAATTTTAAATCTTAAACATTTTCTAAATCTCAAGCCAAAACAAAATAACGAAATGAAAACGAACTCAAAAATCAATATTTATATCGAACAATAACAAAAATGAAAAAAAATGACACAAAAATGAGAAAAATATTGAAGATAGATAGGATTGGCACGTGAACGTAAACCTCTCAAAACCATAATTAACTTTTAAAATTGCTAAATGATGATATAAAACCGAGCTGACATAGTTTTATTGTAACCAAATAGCAGGCCTGAGGTTTTTGGCCAAAACGTTAGGTTCTTATGCGATAAGTGATTTTTTGACCTAAAATATTTTTTTAAATGAAATCAACTCACCAGTAAACAAATTACGTAATTAACAAAATGTTTAAAAAAAATTGTTTAAGGGCCAAAAATATTTATTCGATTAAGACTATAAATTTTATTTTTCCATACGATATTTCTTAAATAATTTTCCCGTAAATTCACCATGCACAAGGTTTGAAGTGTGAAGCATTACTTGAGTTGTAACTTATAGTACAAAGTTGAGGTGTATCACCGGCTATTCTCATAAATCTTAATAATGAATGCTTAGCTTACTAGAATAATTACATTTTATGCCACTGCATATTTTTGGACCACGAACTAAAAAAATTCTCCCGACTGTCTTACAATTAAATTAAACCGAACCCGTTTCATTATTTGTCTAACAATTTAAATAGACCAACATACGTATGGCGAATTAAATCTATTGATTTAACCACATAAGAAGACAAGAAAGCTTCTAAACATATAAACCCACCCCTTAATACGTCAAATATGTAGTGTTCTAAATTGGAAAAATTACATGTTTACCACTTTCATGTTACCACTTTTCATTTTTATCACTAATAAATGAACATTTTCAAAAATACTTGAGAAATTGCCAAAAATATCATTTTCAAAGTACCACTTTTCATGTTTACACTAATCACTTTTACCCTCATCATCTTTAATGAAGGGTAAAATACATTTATAACCTTTTGATTAACTTTGACAAAAAAAAACATACGGTTAACTAATCTAAACTTAAAACATCTGCTCTAAACCCTAAATCATCAACTCTAAACCCTAAACCCCGAAATATCAACTCTAAACCCTAAACCCCGAAATATCAACTCTAAACCCTAAACCCCGAAACATCAGTTCATCACCTCGCCTGATGTTCCTTGCCTCCTAAAAACGCAATAGCCTAACCTCCACCTCCACCGTGGAAAAACATCTACAGAATTTCAAATCTGAAAGGAAAACTCGAGCATTAGCCATTTTTTTCAGAAAATAAGGAGATTTTTTTTTGTTTTAATAGATTGATAGGATGCTATAGATTGTAGAGATGCTAACCTTTTTATAGTGGAACCACCACCGCCTTTAAAGAGCTAAAGTGGAATTGAAGAGAGATCGTGGAAGGTGGATTTAAAGAGGGAATTCAATAGCAACGTTTCCATTGATTACTTGATCAGTAGGAAGAAGATGAACAATTCGCTGGAAACTATAGAGTCGATACGGCGCCGATTGATCGCTGGATCAGGAGGAAGAATACTCAGTTTCAATGGAAACCCTAAATCGCGTACGGCGGAGATGGTAGAGAGATAAAAGACAGGATAATAAACGCACCGTTTCGCAATACATCATATCATGCTTTAATAAAATAGTATATGGGAGTCGCACAAAAAAAAAAGTCCATGGGCTTAATAATGCAAAATGTTCAGACAGAATAAGAACGTAGGACAACGGATTTCGGAGAAGAAAAGAATGGTACGGAGCGTTCTAGCAACTGACGTGTCAGCGCAGGAAGCTTCCTATTTCTGACGTGTCGTCCTTGTTGGTAGCACCGGGAGTGATTAAAAGTCTCTTTTATATATAAAGATAAATAAATATTTAAATAAATAAAAATCTAAAAAAAAAAATAATAATTTTTTAATTTTTTTTCGAATTATACTATTTCGAAATTCAAACCCTAAACCGTAAAACTCAACTCTAAATCCTAAACCATATTTTTTTTTTGAAATACGAACCATAAACCTTAAACAATCAATCCTAAACCTTTTTTTTTGAAATACGAACCCTAAGCCCTGAAACATCAACTCTAAATCCTAAACCTTCAACTCTAAACTCTAAACATCAACTCTAAACCCTAAATTTCAACTCTAAACCCTAAACCATCAGCACTAAACCCTAAACTATCAACACTAAAC
>NW_013618375.1:0-4307 GCF_000695525.1 Brassica oleracea var. oleracea
CATTTGTATTAATGTATGCTAAACTCTCTTTCATGGTGCATGAGCATAGTTCAATTTTTTTATAAGTTAATTTAGTAAAGCTTCATATACTCCCTAAATTAGTGGACTAACCATTATAAAATCGCTATTCTCTAGATAATTAGAGACAACGAAGGTTCCAAACCTCTTTGACCATCATCATATATTAGTACATGAGGAAACTATGCATTAAACCAATATTGTTATATTTTTTGAATTTTTCTCAAAATCTATGTATTAACCCCTACGAAAATATTGAGTTTTACGTTAAACACTCTATAAACTGAAACTAACACTTTTTATTGTTGTTCTAATTTTTCTAACGAGATTCTAAATTTGTATTAATGTATGCTAAACTATCTTTATGGTATATGAGAATCGTTCTATTTTTTATCAATTAATTAGTAAAACATCATAAAACCATCTTAGTGAGTGGAATAACCACTATAAAATCACTATTTTCTTGAATAACAGACACAACAAAGGCTCTAAACCTCTTTCAACATCATCATATATTAGTGTAGGATGCAACTATGCATTAAAACAATATTGTCATATTTCTTGAATTTTTTTCAAAATCTATGTGTTAACCCCTACAAAATATTGAATTTTGGTAAATGCTTTATATACTGAACCTTATAATCTTTAGTGTTGTTTTAAAATTTTGAACCACATTCTAGATTTGTATCAATGTATGCTAAACTCTCTTTCATGGTATATGAGCATCGTTCAATTTTTTTTATAAGTTAATTTAGTACAACTTCATATACTCCCTAAATTAGTGTACTAACCATTATAAAATCGCTATTCTCTAGAGAAATGGAGACAACAAAGATTCCAAACCACTTTCACCATCATCATATATTAGTTCATGAGGCAACTATGCATTAAAGCTATACTATTATATTTTTTTATTTTTTTCTCAAAATCTAAGTGTTAAGGCCCCTACGAAAATATTAAGTTTTACGTTAAACGCTCTATATACTGAAATTTATACTTTTTATTGTTCTTCTAAATTTTATAACGAGATTCTAAATTTTTATTAACGTATGTTAAACTCTCTTTATGGTATATGGGAATCGCTCTATTTTTTTATCAATTAATTAGTAAAACTTCATAAAACTATCTTATTAAGTGGAATAACCACTACAAAATCTCTATTTTCTTGAAAAACGGAGACAACAAAGGCTCTAAAGCTCTTTCAACATCATCATATATTAGTGCATGATGCAACTATACATTAAGACAATATTGTCATATTTGTTGATTTTTTCTCAAAATCTATGTATTAACCCCAACAAAATATTGCATTTTGGTAAATGCTTTATATACTTAACTCTATAATCTTTAGTGTTGTTTTAAAATTTCTAAATACATTCTACATTTGTATAAATGTATGCTAAACTCTCTTTCATGGTACATGAACATCGTTCAATTTTTTTTTATTAATTAATTTATTAAAACTTCATATACGAAAATATTGAGTTTTAAATTAAACGCTCTATATACTGAAGCCTAAACATTTTATTTTTGTTCTAAATTTTCTAACCACATTATGAATTTGTATTAATATATGTTAAACTTTCTTTTATGGTATATGAGAATCGTTCTAATTTTTTACCAATTAATAAGTAAAACTTCATAATATTCCCTTAATCGGTGGAATAACCACTACAAAATCGTTATTTTCTTGAAAAACGCAGACAACAAAGGCTTCAAACCTCTTTCAACATCATCATATGTTAGTGAAAGATACAACTATGCATTAAAAAAATATTTTCATATTTTTTGAAATTTTCTCAAAATCTATGTGTTAACCACTACAAAAATATTGAATTTTGGTAAATGCTTTATATACTGAACCCTATAATCTTTAGTATTGTTTTAAAATTTCTAACCACATTCTACATTTGTATTAATGTATGGTAAACTTTCTTTCATGGTATATGAGCATCGTTCAATTTTTTTTATAAGTTAATTTAGTAAAACTTCATATACTACCTAAATTATTGGACTAAACATTATAAAATCGCTATTATCTAGAGAAATGGAGAAAAAAATGTTCCAATCCTCTTTGACCATCATCATATATTAGTACAGGAGGCAACTATGCATTAAAACAATATTGTTATATTTTTTTTTTCTCATGTGTTAACCCCTACGGAAATATTGAGTATTACGTTAAACGCTCTATATACTGAAACTTATACTTTTTATTGTTTTTATAAATTTCATAAAGAGATTCTAAATTCGTAATGTATGTTAAACTCTCTTTATGGTATATGGGAATCGTTCTATTTTTTATCAATTAAGTAGTAAAACTTCATAAAACTATCTTAGTGACTGGAATAACCAGTACAAAATTGCTATTATCTTGAAAAACGGAGACAATAAAGGTTCTAAACCTCGTTCAACATCATAATATATTAGTGCAGGATGCAACAATGCATTAAAATAATATTGCCAAATTTGTTGAATTTTCTCAAAATCTATAATCACTTTCTTGATTTGTATTAATGTATGCAAAACTCTCTTTCATGGTACATGAGCATCGTACATTTTTTTTAAAAAAATATTAATTTAGTAAATTTCATATATTCTTTAAATCGGTGGAGTAACCACTATAAAGTTGTTATTTTCTTGAAAAACGGAGACAACAAAGTCTCTAAACTTATTTCAACATCATCATATTTTATTGCAGGATGCTAATATTCATTAAAAAATATTGTCATATTTTTTGAATTTTTTTTCAAAATCTATATGTTGACCCCTAGAAAAATATTGAATTTTGGTAAATGCTTTATATACTGAACCCTATAATCTTACGTGTTGTTTTAAAATTTCTAACCACATTTTACATTTGTATTAATGTATGTTTAACTCTCTTTCATGGTATATGGGAATCGTTACAATTTTTTATCAATTAATTTAGTAAAACTTCATAATACTCCCTAAATCGGTGGAATAACCACTATAAAATTGTTATTTTCTTGAAAAACGGAGACAACAAAGTCTCCAAACCTCGTTCAACATCATCATATGTTATTGCAGGATGTAACTATGCATTTAAACAATGTTGTCATATTTTTTGAAATTTTCTCAAAATCTATGTGTTAACCTCTTCAAAAATATTGAATTTTGGTAAATGCTTTATATTGTGAAGCCTATAATCTTTAAAATTTCTAACCACATTATACATTTGTATTAATATATGCTTAATTCTCTTTCATGGTGCATATGACAATGAAAGAGAGTTAAGCATAGTCCACTAATTTAGGGAGTATATGAAGTTTTACTAAAGTAACTTATAAAAAAAAATTAAACGATGCTCATAGATCATGAAAGAGAGTTTACCATACATTAATACAAATGTAGAATGTGGTTAGAAATTTCAAAACAACACTAAAGATTATATGGTTCAATATATATAAAGCATTTACCAAAATTCAATATTTTTGTAGAGGACACATAGATTGTGAAAAAATGTCAAAAATATGAAAATATTGTTTTAATGCATAGTTGCATGCTACACTAATATATGATGATGTTGAAGATGTTTAGAGATTTTGTTGTGTCCGTGTTTCAAGAAAATAGCGATTTTGTAGTGGTTATTCCACTGATTAAGATAGTATTATGAAATTTTACTAATTAATTGATAAAAAATAGAATGATTCCTATATACCATAAAGAAAGACTAACATGCATTAATACAAATTTAGAATCTCGTTAGGAAAATTTGAACAACAATAAAAAGTATAAGTTTCAGTATATAGAGCGTTTAACATAAAACTCAATATTTTCGAAGGTGTTAACACATAGATTTTGAGAAAAATTAAAAAAAAATATAACAATGCTGCTTTAATGCATGGTTGCCTCATGTACTAATATATGATGATTGTCAAAGGGGTTTGGAACCTTTGTTGTCTCCATTTTTCTAGAGAATATCGATTTTATAATCGTTAGTTCAATAATTTAGGGAGTATATGAAATTTTACTTAATTATTTTTTTTAACACGTAAATTTTGAGAAAATTTCAAAAAATATGAAAATATTGTTTTAATGCATAGTTGCATGCTACACTAATATATGATGATGTTGAAGATGTTTAGAGATTTTGTTGTGTCCGTGTTTCAAGAAAATAGCGATTTTGTAGTGGTTATTCCACTGATTAAGATAGTATTATGAAATTTTACTAATTAATTGATAAAATTAGATCGATTCCCATATGCCATTAAAGAGAGATTAACATAGATTAATACAAATTTAGAATGTCGTTAGAAAAATTAGAG
>NW_013618376.1:0-4305 GCF_000695525.1 Brassica oleracea var. oleracea
CCTTTTTCTCTGTTTGGGCTTTAGTCGAGGGCCCAACATCAATACCGTCTTTACTCCCCCTCAAACTTGGCGTAGGAGGCACGAAAACACCAAGTTTGCTTCTCCATTTATAAAACGACTCCTGAAGCAACGATTTGGTAAAAATATCCGCCATTTGCATAGTTGCATGGATGTGTTTCACCTCCAATGCCTTCATTGCCACCCTTTCTCTCACATAATGTTAGTCCACATCGAAATGTTTGGTTCGTTTGTGGAACATTGGGTTTGCGGTGAGACAAACTGCTGATAAATTATCACACAGCAGCAAAGGAGTGATTTGTTGTTGCAGGCCCATTATCTTCAGCAAGTGCTGTAACCATACTATCTCAGAAGTTGCTGCTGACATCGTCCTGTAGTCTGCCTCTGTGGAAGACTTAGAGACAGTGTCATGTCGTTTTGCAGACCACGAGATAACATTGGAGCCCAACATCGTGCAGAAGCCTCCAGTTGAACGGTGTGTATCCTTGCAACCTGCCCAATCAGAGTCACTGTAACAGACCAGTCTTGAGTTGGTTGACTCCTTAATGCTCACTCCCATGTCAAACGTACCCTTCACATAGCGCAATATTCTTTTTAGCATAGCGAAGTCTGAGACACTCGATTGATGCATCTTCTGACAAATATAATTCACAGAGAATTGGAGATCGGGTCTTGTCAACGTCAAGTATTGCAACTTGCCTGCTAAACTTCGAAAGTAAGAAGGCTCAGCAAAGAGTTCATCATAACCTTTAAGATTGTCAAGCTTCATCGGTAGTGGAGTTGGCATCGGTGCACAGTCTTTCATGCCTGCAATGATGAGAAGGTCTTGAGCATACTTAGACTGATTCAGGAACAGACCATTATCACACTGATGAACCTGAATACCAAGGAAGTAATGAATTGAACCCATATCCTTCATACGAAAAACAGAGCTGAGCTTCTCAATCAATGTCCTCAACAATGCTTCATTATTCCCTGTCAAGATCATGTCATCCACATATAGAAGGAGGTAAAGAACACCAGTGCCTTGATGATAGATGAATAGCGAAGGATCCGGGAAGCTACACTGAAACCCAAACTCCAGAAGAAAGTTACTAAATTTATCAAACCAAGCTCTTGGAGCTTGTTTCAAGCCGTATATAGCTTTCTTTAGCTTCCATACATAGTCTGGTCTCGTCTGATCTTCAAACCCAGGTGGTTGAACCATGTACACTGACTCTTTAAGATCACCATGCAGAAAAGCATTCTTGACGTCAAGCTGCTTGATCAACCATTTCTTCGTGACAGCAACATGCAACACAGTTCGGATGGTAGCTGTTCGTACAACTAGACTAAAGGTTTCAAGAAAATCCACACCTTCCTCTTGCTCATTGCCTCTAGCCACCAGACGAGATCTGAGTTTCAAGACTGAACCATCTGCATTAAGTTTGACCTTGTGAACCCAACCACATCCAACTGGATGTTGATTTTTTCTGATGGAACAAGCTCAAATGTTTCTGTTTCTTCCATATTGTTGACTTCTTCTTTCATTGCTCCATACAATCCTGGATCTTGTAAAGCAGCCTTTAGGCTTCTAGGCTTTGAATGACTTGCTTTTACTGTCACCATTGCATATCTTGGATTAGGCTTGATGATGCCAGCACACGCCCGAGTTGCCATTGAATGAATAGGTGGAACAACTTGCTGCTCAACATCATTGTCATCGTCAGACTGAGAACTTGAGGATCCTGACGAAGATTCAGTTGCTGATTTATTATGAACTTCTTGCTCCACAACCGGACTCTGTGGCAACTGGACTTTCGGAAGAATCACCTGCTTTACTACATGAACAGGAAGATCTTCAGCAGCGACTTCAGTTTCAGTCTCATAATTAGATTGTTGCAGATTTACACTTCTCCATGAATTTAGCACAGATGAGTCTGTAGTCTTGTGAAATTGACTATAAATATCTCCAAAAGGGAAGTGATTCTCATCAAACAAAACGTGTCGTGAGATGAAAACTTTCCCTGTAGGTGGGTAGAAGGATCTATATCCTTTATACTTTTTATTGTATCCCAAGAACACACAGACAAGAGACTTGGGATCTAACTTGTTCTTCATGTAAGGCCTTAGACAAGTGTAACACTTGCATCCAAATACTCTCAGAGATGTGTAAACTGGAGCATGACCATTTAAAACTTCATAAGGACTTTGTTTCTCAGTCAAGACCGAAGATGGCAAGAGATTCGCAATGAATGTCGCAGTGAAAAATGCTTCAACCCATAGTTGCTGTGGTACTTTGCTGTCATACATCATTGTGATTCCAAGCTCAGTGATATGTCTATGTTTCCTATCTGCCAAGCCGTTCTGTTGAGGGGTGTGAGGACATGAGATAAGCTTCTTGATGCCTCTGGACTGCAGATGCTGCATAAACTGCCGGTTTACAAATTTTTCCCCCTCCATCACACTGAAACTGAGCTATACTCTGCTTATATTGATTTTCAACCATTGTTTGAAACCGAACAAACACATAAAAGAATTCAGACTTGAGCTTGAGAGGATAAAACCAGGTGAATCTTGAATAATCATCAATAAAAATGACATAATATTTGAATCCTTGAGATGACACCACTGGACTAGGCCCCCACAAATCAGAGTGAATCTTTTGTAAGGGACGACTAGAGACAGAATCAGAGTTTACAAAGGGAAGCTTTGAACTTTTTCCTAAATGACAAGCATCACAACAGAGACGTGAGCTTGTCTTATTCATTACGATAGCTAAACTTCTTGAAAGATGCTGAAGAACCTCCATATATGTATGACCCAGCCTTCTATGCCACACACCATCACTCGCAGCTTGTTGACGTGTTGAGTAGAAAGCTTGAAACCTCATGTCCTTCAGCACGTACAGATCTTTAAGCCGTTTTCCTTGAGTTATCACACTCTTTGTTGCCTTGTCCTTAACACACACAGAATCACAGTCGAAGGTGAACTAACAAGGATAGTCAGATGTCAACTTTGAAACAGACAACATAGACTTAGTGATACCATGACAGATCAATACATCATTAAGAGGTAAAGTACCTTGAGGAGTTTGGAGAGCAATGGACCCAACATGAGTTATCGGAAGAAAGTTACCATTACCAACTATAACTTGATCGTTGCCTAAGTAAGGCTGAGAAGACTGAAGTTGGCCACTGTTGTTGGTAATGTGAGCAGTAGCTGCGGAGTCAGGATACCATTCTTGACCAGAGTAACGATCTTGATCCGAGACTTTCATTGTAGCTAGAGCAGTTTGAAGAGTGTCTGGAGACTGATAATCCTGGTCAAATCTGTTGTAACACCTCGGTGCAGTGTGACCGTATCTGCCACAGATTTGACACAACGGTCTTGTGTTTGAATTTGATCCAGACGCTCCAGCAAACTGCTGCTGAAAGCCTCTTCCTCTTGTCGAGTAAGATGAGTTTCCTCAACCTCTGTATCCTCCTCGGTGGTTGTATGACCCACGACCTCGAGTGTTGTAACCTCTTCCAGTATGAAAGGCTAAATGAGGATTCACTTCAGCTGGCTGATAGAAAGTTTTCATCTTGTCATCGAAAGCCACCAGCTGGAACACTGCATCCTCAAAACTCATTTGCGGAACAGAGTCCATCGATTGTTCAATAACAGTAGTGATTGACTCATACTCCTTTCCTAACCCACTGAGAGCTCCATAAATCTTTTCTTGACCACTAACATGACAACCTATCGAATCAAGCTGATCACAGACACCTTTGACATCTCCTAAGTATGAAGCCATCGACTTTTGACCTTTAGTCATACCTTAGAGTTTATGCTGTAGATCTAACTTTCGAGTAGCTGAAACCCTGTTGTACTTCTGACCAAACCAGACTTCCTGTGCAGATTGAAGACCGTACACGGACCTCAAAGCTTCTTCAGACAACGAACCGAACAACCAAGCCATAACCAACTGGTCAAGACGAATCCACTTAACAAACTCCGGATTTGATTCTTCAGTAACAACATCACCGTTCCTGGTTGTGACAGTAGGAAGTGGTCTGGGTGTAGATTCGTTGAGATAACCAAGCAAAGACTGACTCGAAAGAAACGATTCGAACTGAGTCTTCCAAAGAAGATAGTTCGAAGATGAGATCTTCAGAGTCACACATTGTGAAATGCTTAGAGACGGCGTAGAGATTGTTTCTGAAGCCTCTTCCATGGCTCTGATACCATGTAGATAGCAAGAAACAAAGACGTAGAGAAGAAGAAAACTTTAACTTTTATTAACTTTCAACCCGACGGCTATGT
>NW_013618377.1:0-3925 GCF_000695525.1 Brassica oleracea var. oleracea
TTTTTGCTGTTTTGGTTTCATCCCCTTTTTATTATTTGGGGGAGCATATTTATTAAATAACCTTACCCTGATATGTGATTAACAAGAATGTCGTCGCTTATATGTCATCATTAGAGTTCTCTCATAACCTTTATTAAAAACCCCTCTTTGCCTGAATTAATTACATGTAATGTCATTGCTTGTTAAAACTAGAAAGAGATAATACTTTATACAATAATCCCTTCGTATATATATGGATTTACCTTTTTCTTACATTTATTAACTAAACGCGAAATAACCATTTTTGGTGTCTTAACCAATGACATAACCCGACATATTCATAATAATTTTGGCTTTGTACCCCCTATATATTAAAAGAGAAGCATTGCAACATTAGAAGCATGACACATGTCATCATGAGAATGATTTTCGAGAGTTCTTAGAAAAGTAAGTTGGTCCATCTAAATATAAACTATAGTTTTCATTAAACTCATCATAAAATCATTTATTAGTATTAAAAGTTATTTTTCATTCTTTCCTAACATAAAAGCTACATAATTACCTAATGTTATTAAAATATATATATGAAATTAATGATTTCCAATAACAAAGATTTGCTAACAATTTGTATACACTCAATTATTTTTGTTTAAATCTTTGTTATTAAAATAAATTACACAATTGCATTAACCATATAATAAAAAATTAGATTTTTTCGTATATGGTGTATTTTGAATTTTTTAAAACGAGTATAAATTACTAAACTGTTAAAAGTCTTAAACAAATTTTTGTTATCAATGGTTTAAATTTTTTGTTATAATAAGATATAAATAGGTATAAACCACATGAGTAAGAAGTCTTATTTAATAAGTGTTTATATTAATATATATATATATATATATATATATATATATATACCATTTAGTTAAACTACATATCATATAAAATACAAACTACAGTATATATTGATATTTACATTTAGGCATGGGCAATTTCAGGTTTAGACTCGGTTCGGTTAGAGTATTTCGGGTATAGGATAGTTCGGGGTAGGGGGTTAGAGGATTCATTTACTACTCTACATATTTTCGGTTCGGTTTGGTTCGGATAGTTTCGATTTCGGTTCGGTTCGGATAGTAAAATTAGGAACCGGAAAATACCAAAAAAAAATCGGTTCTCATTTGGTTTCAGTTCCGGTTCGGATAGTTCGGGTAAAATATCGGTTATTTAAGGTAAAATATTAAAAAAAAACATTAGGGTGATTTATATAAAAAAAATTCAGATATTTCAGATTACTTTAGATATTTCAGATAATACTATCCGGACAGTTTCGGATTTTAGATATTTTCGGGTAGTTCGGATACTTTATAATAATTTAGTTATTTTCAAATATTTTTTGGTACTTTTAATAGATTTTTAAATTATAAATATATATTTAGCTATTTTATATGTATATATAATTAATAGTGTTATATATCTGGGTACCCGTTTGGTTCTCGGTTTGTTTTCGGTTTGGTTCGGATATATAAATATAGAAACCGTTCGGATATTTGAAGGTCTCAGTCCGGTTCCAGTTTCAGGTACTTCGGTCCGGTTCCGGTTCGGTTCTTCTGTTCTGGTTTTTTTTCCCAGACCTATTTGCATTGAACAAATATTGAGAACTTAACTAATATTTTAATTTTGAAATTTGCATTCAATTAAAAATGATTATAAATTACTAAAACTATTAGACATCTCAAATTAATTTTTTTATTAATGGTTAAAAAATTTGTTATAGATAACAATAATCATAAAACCATATGATTAAAAATTTCATTTAATAAACAGCTTTCCTAAAAAATATATTTTATATCTATGTTTATCATTTAAATTTAATTATATAATATAGAATGGATAAAATTTTTTTTTATTTATTTACCATAAAATGATCGTTCATAAACAAGAGTGATTGTTTGATTTATATGTGCAAGTCAATTTAATTATATACTTAATATTATCGATTTCTTAATATTTCAATATATATTTCTTATTTTATTATTTCATAATATGTAGAAAACATAATATAAATAATAATATATAAATATAGTTTGTATATAAAATATTTATTCCGCGCAAGGCGCGGATCTTAACCTAGTGTATTGTTCCATAGAAGTTAGAATAATGTAACTGGATTTGTATGTTGTGTTATTTCATGACAAAACTCGAATTGGATTACACCGGATGTTAAGATGAATCACGATTGACACAAATATATATTTTCAATTGTTTTGTTATATTCTAAATCAAGCCCATTTTTTATTGATTGGAAAATCCGTAGTTTTTGATGACTGCAACATGAATTGAATTCTCTAACGTATGTTCTTCCACTATCAACTACTGCATATGCTGATTGTTTCATATGGTTTGTCTCTTTGATCCAAGAGTTGGTTATATTTAATTAACTATATACCATAATTCCTTCGTATATATTTTTACATATTTATGTTCTTTTCTAAAACTTTGATAAGTGACATTTGTTTTTGGTTAGGACAATAGTCAAACAGGATGATACGTACATATATATGATAAAAAAAAAAAATTAAAGTAAAGTCTGACTATTGTTGTAATTAGAAAGTTTAAAGACTGAATATTTCTGTGTTATTATTAATGATCAAGGGGATTCCTTTATATAAGGATTACAAGATGAAGATAAATGGAAAGTTTCCAAAAACTAAACTCACTAGGATTAGGAAAACTACTAATACATAATAATGGAAAGATTATGTCTACTAGGAAAAGGAAAGGGTTTCCTTTTCTCTAAGCTTTGTGGCCGCCTCTCTCTCTCCTGAAGTCGGCTCTCTCTCTCCTCTCTCCAGGCTTCGGCCATCTCTCCATCTTCTAGGTATAGGGCCGGTCTTGGGCCGGGTCTGGTTAATGGCAATCCACTCCATGATTTATAACACTCCCCTTGGATGCCATAACCATACAAGATTTGTAGTACGCTTCATGTTGCCTCATTAAAACCTTATCAGGAAAACCCAGTGGGATAAAACCATGATGAAGGAAAAAGAGTACAACACGCACTACTCCCCCTGATGTGAACCTCACCGTAGGTTTCTACATTCTATGCATCTGATGCGTGATCTTTCCTGTTTATGTAGGAAGGGAGTAATCGGCCGGTATCATTACTGAACCGTAATTAGACCACTTCGACTTCTTAGGTCGTTTTCTCATGTCCTTTGACATTGACAGTCCCGGTAAAGCATGTGTGCTAAACAATGTGAACCATATTGTTCTCGGAGATCACTATTGAGTCTTTGCAAATCGTGTTTGCATGTGTCCATAGTCTAGACGTGATCGTCTACTCTTAACTCTTTACTATGGTCGGATAAACCAAGTACTTATGGACAGTGTACTAGACATGGTTATCATGAACCTATGTCTCGATCTGGCCGATCCATGTCTGAGTCATAGACCTCGTCTGTACATGTCCACTACTTGTCTCATGAGTGTTCAAGATCAATGATCATTGCTGTGAGTTTATAATCTCTTATTATGGCTCTGCGGCCGAACACTCTCATGGATGTGGACATCGATTTCTTTGCCTTAGGTAATGCCTCATGACCTCAGTTGCTGTGGATCATATCACACGCTAAGTATATATTATTAGGTCATGAATTTCGGCTCTCACAAGCTTATGGACTACACTACATTTGTATCCGGTTGATCTTTTGTCTCTACTAGCCCGTGATCAAGAATAAGGGCCAGATGCCTTTTAGTCTTAAAAGCCGGACGCGTCTAGTAGAAGAGTCAGACGTTCTTTTCTGAAGAGTCAGACGTTCTTTGCTAAAGAGTCGGACGCCCTTAGACGGACAGAGTGGGACATCTTTAATTTGAAGGGCCGGGGCCGGACGCTTTTGGTCGGACACCCACATAGATTTATTCTATGCCTACTAACCTCTTTTAGGTT
>NW_013618377.1:4055-4300 GCF_000695525.1 Brassica oleracea var. oleracea
TCTGTCATTTATCCAGTGATCCATATGCTGCTTACTATATCTTTATATGTCAATCTAATTTCTTTCTTATGACCAGACCTTTGTCAATTTTGAAAATCTGTAGCATCATCCACCACATAGGAGTTTATCTCCTTATAATATGTTCCTTTGATCTCTGTGAGTACCTTGTGTATCAAGCTACGATCTAATGCTGTCAAGTAGGAAGACATGAACACTCTTAGACCTCGTGATCATGTGCCATCTCT
>NW_013618378.1:0-4297 GCF_000695525.1 Brassica oleracea var. oleracea
ACAAAGTTATGTTTTCATCTTCTTCTTCATATCTTGTCTGATCTACATGGTATCAGAGCAACAGTGAGTAGATCCATGGAAGAAATTCAAGATTCGTTCTCATCTCTTAGTATCTCACATTGTGTTACCCTTAAACTCTCTTCAAGCAATTATCTTTTATGGAAAACTCAGTTTGAGTCCTTTCTCTCGAGCCAGTCCTTGCTTGGGTTCATCAATGGGTCCTCTCCTCGGCCATTACCTACAGTCTCAGTCCGGAATGGTGAAGTTGTTACAGAGGAAGCAAACCCTGACTTCGTCAAGTGGATTCGCAAGGACCAGCTCGTCATGGCTTGGCTGTTTGGTTCACTGACAGAAGAAGCTTTGAGATCGGTGTATGGACTTCATTCTGCTCAGGAGGTGTGGTTAAGTCTTAGTAAAAAGTATAATCGAGTGTCTGCAACGCGCAAGCTTGATCTTCAGCGTAAGCTCCAAGGTATGAAGAAGGATCAGAAAACCATGTCAGAATATCTTAATGAAGTGAAGAGTGTCTGTGATCAACTTGATTCGATTGGCTGTCCAGTCACAGAGCAAGAAATGATCTATGGTGCTTTAAGTGGACTTGGTAAGGAGTATGAGTCCATCTGTACGGTTATTGAGCATTCAATGGATTCGGTTGCTGAGTTAAGTTTTGAAGATGCAGTCTTCAAACTGGTTAACTTCGATGATAAGCTCAAAGTTTACAGTCAGGTTCCTGAAGTGTCACCACATCTGGCTTTTCACACGGGTAGAGGATATTCAAACAGAGGAAGAGGTTATTACAACAATCGGGGACATCGCGGTCGTGGTGTCTCAAACACTGGTGGTTCATACTCTACTCGTGGACGTGGTTTTCAGCAACAGTTTACTGGTGGGAGCTCCGACAAGAGACAAACTTGTCAGATTTGTGGGCGTTTCGGTCATTCTGCTGCACGGTGTTACAATCGTTTTGATCAAGATTTTCAGCCTCAACAGACGCAACACGCATTGACAACAGCTCGCTTGTCTGAACAACAACAACAGTTTAATGGTCAAGAATGGTTTCCTGATTCAGCTGCATCAGCTCACATCACCAATGATGGCTCTCGTCTTCAGTCATCTCAGCCTTATCTAGGTAATGATCAGGTGATAGTGGGTAATGGTGATTATCTTCCCATAACTCATGTTGGATCAGTGGCTCTTCAAACGCCCTCAGGTACTTTACCCCTTGAAGATGTACTTGTTTGTCCCGCTATAACTAAATCTTTATTGTCTGTGTCCAAGCTTACATCAGATTTTCCTTGTGAATTTACATTTGATAATGAATCTGTGATGGTTAAGGACAAGGTGACAAAGCAGGTCCTGACTCAAGGACACAGACATAAGAATCTCTACGTGTTGAAGGATGCCCAGTTTCATGCTTTCTACTCCAACAGACAGCAAGTTACGAGTGAGAGGATTTGGCATCAGCGGCTAGGCCATCCTCACATGGAAGTTCTTCAACAGCTTTTAAGGAATAAAGCCATAGTTTGTAATAAATCCAGTACCACTTCGGTCTGTGATTCGTGTCAGTATGGGAAAAGTTGTAAACTCCCTTTTCTATCTTCAGATTTTGTGTCTTCAAGTCCCTTAGAGAGAATACATTGTGACTTGTGGGGACCAAGCCCTGTTGTTTCTACTCAGGGATTCAAGTACTACGTTATTTTCATTGATAATCACACGAGATTCACTTGGTTCTATCCCTTGCGGCTCAAATCTGAGTTCACATCTGTCTTTATTCGTTTCCAACAACTGGTCGAAAATCAGTTTCAGAGCAAAATAAGGCAGTTTCAATGTGATGGTGGTGGTGAGTTCATTGGAACTACATTTCTGAGTCATCTAGCTTCGTCTGGTATCCAACAGCTTCTCTCCTGTCCTCACACGCCGCAGCAGAACGGTTTGTCTGAAAGAAAACATAGACACCTAACAGAGCTGGGGTTGACAATGTTGTTTCATGGAAAGGTCCCTCAACACTTATGGGTTGAAGCTTTCTTTACCTCCACGTTTCTTATCAATCTTCTTCCATCCTCTGTTCTTCCTGACAACAAGAGCCCTTATGAAATGTTACATCACAGACCTCCTCTATACACTGCATTGCGGGTGTTTGGATGTAAATGCTTTCCCTTATTGCGTCCCTACATGAAGAACAAGATGGATCCTAAGACCTTGTCGTGTGTGTTCTTGGGGTACAACGAAAAATATAAAGGTTACAGATGCTATTATCCACCCACTGGAAAGGTATATATAAGCAGACATGCTCTGTTCGATGAGAACTCATTCCCATTCAGTGATGATTACAGTAGTCATCACAAGCAAGGTTCATCAACTCTACTTCAAGCCTGGCAAAAAGCTGCGCTTACTCGTTCGTCTGAGACTGACTGTTCCTTGCCACCTATGGAAGAAATACCACGACGTCGATCTAGAGTCTCTACTGGTACAGTTCCTGCTCCTCAACCAAATCCCACTGCTCAGCCTCCTCCTACACCACCCACACCACCACTATCTGATGAAGAATCAAGCCAAGACGGTTCTGATCATCATCAACTAGTGGATGTGGAAGAAGAAGTTCAGCAACCACAACCTGTTCACCAAATGACAACAAGAGCCAGAGCTGGGATCGTCAAACCTAACCCCAAATATGCTCTCTTTACAATAAAAGATGAGTTTGCTGAGCCAAAGTCTGTGAAGATGGCGCTCAAACATTCTGGTTGGACAAAAGCCATGAGAACAGAAGTGGATCATATGGTGGAGACAGAAACATTTGAGCTTGTTCCTCCTTCTGATGATCAAAATCCATTGAATTGCGGCTGGGTTTATAAGACAAAATATAATGCTGACGGAACTGTCAAAGGACTAAGAGCTCGTTTGGTGGCTAGAGGCAATGAACAAGAAGAGGGGATCGACTATATTGAGACATTCAGTCCGGTGGTTCGTACAGCCACAATTCGTACCGTGTTACATGTTGCAGTCACCAAGAAGTGGTCTTTAAAACAACTTGATGTTCAAAATGCCTTTCTGCATGGTGAGTTAAAGGAATTGGTCTTTATGAAACAACCACCTGGTTTTGCTCATAAGGAGTATCCAGACTATGTTTGGCGCTTGAAGAAAGCTATCTACGGATTACGTCAAGCTCCGCGTGCTTGGTTCGACAAATTCAGCAATTTCTTGTTGGAGTTTGGCTTTCAATGTAGTTTTCCAGATCCTTCTCTATTCATTTATCACAAGGGCTCTGACGTTATCTATTTGCTTCTGTATGTCGACGATATGATCCTCACCGGTAACAATGAAGCTTTGTTGGAGACGCTGCTTCATCACTTGCACACCAAGTTTCGAATGAAGGACATGGGATCGTTGCACTATTTCTTGGGCATTCAAGTGCATCATAAGGAAGATGGCTTGTTTATGAATCAAGAAAAATATGCAACTGATCTTCTGGTTACCGCTGGCATGAAAGATTGTTCACCAGTTTCAACTCCTCTTCCACTAAAGCTGGATCAGGTTCCGGGTCAAGATGAAGTGTTTCCGGATCCTTCTCACTTTAGATGTCTAGCTGGCAAGTTACAATATCTTACTCTCACGCGTCCAGATCTTCAGTTCTCTGTCAACTTCATCTGCCAGCGAATGCATTCTCCAAGTCAGTCAGACTATCATCTGTTAAAACGCATTCTTCGGTATGTTAAGGGAACTTTGGATATGGGTATCAGCATCAAGTCTACCTGTGATTCGACATTGGTGTGTTACAGTGATAGTGATTGGGCTGGTTGTAAGGAAACACGCAGATCTACTGGTGGTTTTTGTACTTTACTTGGTTCCAATGTTATCTCGTGGTGCGCAAAACGTCATGATACAGTGTCCAAGTCATCAACCGAAGCTGAATATAGGACGATGTCTATGGCGACTTCTGAGGTAGTGTGGCTACAAAACTTGTTGCGTATAATGGGTCTTACTCAACAACGTACTCCGCTCCTGCTATGTGACAATCTCTCGGCTGTTTGTCTCACGGCAAACCCGATGTTTCATAAACGTACGAAGCACTTTGACATTGATTATCACTATGTGCGGGAACGGGTTGCTCTCAAGGCGTTGGAGGTTCGACACATTCCGGCATCATTACAAATTGCTGATGTGTTCACAAAGTCACTGAGTCGAGAGTCATTCTTTCGGTTGAGAGACAAACTTGGAGTTTCCGTTTCTCCAACTCCAAGTTTGAGGGGGAGTATTAGACCAAGTGAGCCAAAGACGCTAGTTGGACTAGAAGGTTTAT
>NW_013618379.1:0-4296 GCF_000695525.1 Brassica oleracea var. oleracea
GATCCTCCATGTACGTTTGTGAGGCAGTGACGAAATACAAGCTTTCATGGTATCAGAGCCTACTCTCTGATTCTCTTATTTTTTTTTTTTATTTTTTTTTTTTTTTGTTTCGTGATCTCTCCTCTGTTCTTCTACATCTTCGATGGCGGCTGCAACCACCTCGACCGAGAGAGCCTATGGAGTCACGAACATAAAAACTCACATACCAATTGTCTTGGATCTTGATGAATGCAACTACGATGCGTGGAGAGAGCTGCTCCTGATGCACTGCCTTACCTTCGATAGCCTTGGTCACCTTGACGGAACACTCGCTCCAACTGGTGATGATGATACGGCTTGGCATAAGCGAGATGCGATTGTGAAATTGTGGCTATACGGCACTATCACAAAACCGCTTTTCAAATCTACCTTCCAAAAAGGTGGAAGCGCTCATGATGTCTGGACTAGAATTGAAAATCAGTTCAGGAACAACAAAGAAGCCCGCGTGATGCAGCTAGATAGCGAGCTCCGCAGCAAAGAGATAGGCGATCTTTCAATCAACGAGTACTGTCAGCTACTCAAGTCTACTGCAGACCTCCTTGCCAATCTCGACTCACCAGTAGCAGATAAAACTCTGGTAATGTATATGCTAAATGGCTTAAATGAGAAGTTTGACTATGTGCTTAATGTGATCAAGCACCAGAAACCATTTCCATCGTTTGATGATGCAAAGAGCATGCTAGAGATGGAAGAGACCAGGCTGAAGAAAACAAAAAAAGTGACTGCGTCTCACAATGATCATGCCTCCTCCTCAACCGCACTTTTGGCCACCAATCACCAAACCACACAGCAGCAACAGAACCAACCACAGCCGCAGTACAACAACAATAGAAACAACAACCGCGGCAACAGACGAGGAAACAAAAACAGGGGACGCTACAACAACAACAACTACCACCAGCGACCCTCGTACAACAACTGGACACCTCCGCCATTCTGGTACGGATCCTACAACAACAACTTTCAACCACAACAGCAGACCCCGTGGCAAACACTCCCACAAGGATTCTACCAGCCTCGTCAGTATGCACCACAATCTCAAGCTGCTCCGGCTCAAGCTCATTTCGCAGACACGTCACTGCAGCCGACTAAAGACTTTGCGGAGGCCTTTAACACCATGACCCTCACTGATCCATCTCAAAATGGCTGGTTCATGGACAGCGGTGCTTCTGCTCATCTAGCTTCCTCGTCAGGTATGCTTCAATCTGTTTTTAATATGAACACCGAAAATTCCGTCACTGTTGGCAATGGTTCATCCATACCTGTTAACTCCACTGGTCACACTTCCATACCTTCTCAATCTCGTTCATTACACTTGAAAAACGTTCTTGTTGCACCTAATATTGTTAAAAACCTTGTCTCTGTTCGTCGTTTCACCACTGACAATTGGTGCTCAGTTGAATTTGACCCATTTGGTTTCTCTGTGAAGGATCTACAGTCTCGGAAACTCTTGCTCCGCAGTGACAGTACAGGTGACCTTTATCCAGTGCCCTCTCATCTCAATAAATCTACGGCACTGACAGTCACCAACGAGACTCCTACACTATGGCATAGGCGCCTAGCTCACACAAGCAATGGCACTCTTCAATCTCTCATTTACTCTGGTTTTATTTCTTGTAATAAAGACAACTTGCTTTCATGTTGCAATGCTTGTCAAATTGGGAAACACTTAAAACTTCCATTTCATAAATCTCAAACTCAAA
Organism: Brassica oleracea var. oleracea; assembly: GCF_000695525.1. Lineage (NCBI taxonomy): Eukaryota > Viridiplantae > Streptophyta > Magnoliopsida > Brassicales > Brassicaceae > Brassica > Brassica oleracea. The sequence continues at coordinate 1,743 of NW_013618379.1, forward strand.
GTTCTCAGCTTTTTGATATCATTCACTCAGATATTTGGACCTCCCCGGTTCACAGCATCAGTGGGTGTCGCTATTATGTCTTATTTCTTGATGACTTCTCACATTATTTATGGGTTTATCCACTTCGCAGGAAAAGTGATGTTTTCTCTAAATTTTTACACTTTGAGGCCTATGTCAGAAACCAGTTCAACTCAACTATCAAGACGTTTCAATGCGACAATGGTGGAGAATATGATAATTCAACTTTTCATAATCACTTCTCTAACCATGGCATTTCTTTCAGATTCTCTTGTCCACACACATCCCAACAGAATGGCAAATCAGAAAGAATGATTCGAACGTTGAACAACGCCATTCGAACTCTTCTATTTCAAGCCCATTTATCTCCTACATATTGGGTGGAAGCTCTTCATGCTGCAGCTCATGTTCTCAACATTCTTCCTTCGTCTTCTATTGGTAATCAAACACCTCACTTCAAACTATTCAATCAAAAACCAAGTTATAATCATCTTCGTATTTTCGGTTGTCTTTGTTTTCCAAACTTACATACAGCCTCTACAACCAAACTCTCTCCTCGGTCAACCCCGTGCTTGTTTCTTGGATATCCACTTCATCATCGTGGATATAGATGTCTAGATCTTAAAACCAATCGTATCATTATATCTAGACATGTTGTTTTTGATGAACATACTTTTCCCAAAGCAGAAAAAGCCTCACAAAATTCTCAAGTTTTTGATTTCCTTGAAACAGAAACTCCTTCACCTATCTTTAAAGAGATCCTTCAAGCTCCTCAACCTCAGTCAGTTTCATCTCCTCTACAGCCAGCCTCGTCTACCACCACGTCGAATACAGCTCGCGCTCAACCCCCAACGGTTCCAGTGCAGCGTATGGTGACGAGAAGCCAGGCTGGAATCCACAAGCCAAAGAAAGTTTATTCTCTATATACCTCTTCTGTGTCTAGGATTCCTACAAGCCATCAAAAAGCCTTAGATGATCCGAACTGGAACCCGGCTATGACGGATGAGTACGATGCTCAAATTAAAAATAAGACTTGGAGCTTAGTACCTAGGCCGTATGGGGCTAACATTATTAACTCACTGTGGTTGTACAAGCTTAAATGTGATGCAGATGGAATTCCTAAACGACACAAAGCACGCCTTGTGGCGAATGGAAAATCACAACAAGAAGGCATCGACTTCGACGAGACATTCAGTCCTGTTGTAAAGCCAGCGACGATAAGAATGGTGCTGAACCTAGCAGTCTCAAATGGTTGGGAAATGCGGCAACTAGACGTCAAAAACGCCTTCCTTCATGGCTCCATCAATGAGACAATCTATATGCACCAACCTCCAGGATTTGTTGATAAAACAAAACCGCATTATGTGTGTAAGCTGCACAAATCCCTTTACGGTTTAAAACAAGCCCCGCGTGCTTGGAATGCTCGGTTTGCTTCATCTCTCTCCCGCCTTGGTTTTGTTACGAGCAAAAGTGATCACTCTCTGTTTGTTCTACGTCAAGGACAACATCTTGCCTATCTCCTACTTTATGTTGATGACATTGTGTTAACAGGCTCCTCACAAGAGTTGATTTCAGGAATAATATTGAAGCTAAAACAGGAGTTCCCTATTACAGACATGGGAAAACTACACTATTTTCTTGGGATCAAAGTCGAGTACAACAAGATGGGAGTCCTCCTAACCCAAACACAATATGCGACAGAGGTCATTTCAAGGGCTGGAATGTCTGAGTGCAAACCAGTCTCTACCCCAGTCGATGTCAACTCCAAGCTGTCTGGTAACATTGGTGATCGTATCAAAAATCCCACTGAGTACCGCAGCCTCGCCGGGGCTCTGCAGTACCTCACCTTCACCAGGCCGGATATTGCCTACGCTGTCCAACAGATCTGTCTGTTCATGCACGATCCTCGCGAGCAACACATGAGCGCGCTTCGACGAATCATAAGGTACATTCAAGGAACAAGTGCGCATGGTCTTCAAATTTACAAGTCCAAGCTTACCACACTCACGGCATACTCAGACGCTGACTGGGCTGGATGTCCTGACACCAGACGCTCCACATCTGGCTATGCTGTCTATCTTGGTGAAAACCTGATCTCTTGGTCTTCAAAAAGACAACAAACGGTGTCAAGATCGAGTGCGGAGGCCGAGTACAAAGGCATAGCAAACGCAGTTGCTGAGACTTGCTTCTTACGAAACCTACTACTGGAGCTACACTGCCCACTACGCACCGCTACCTTGGTCTTCTGCGACAATATCAGCTCTGTCTACTTGTCTTCTAATCCGGTGAAGCATCAACGAACAAAACATATAGAGATCGACCTTCACTTTGTTCGGGAGAAGGTGGCACTTGGGCAAGTCAAAGTCATTCACGTTCCATCTTCACTCCAATACGCAGACATCTTCACAAAGGGCCTTCCAACGTCGCTGTTCACAGACTTCCGATCCAGCTTAACCGTTCGCTGCGCCAACGATCTCACTGCGGGAGGGTGAAAGAATATGTCAAATATTCTTGTTACGTTTATCCTTATCGTATA
>NW_013618380.1:0-4272 GCF_000695525.1 Brassica oleracea var. oleracea
TATTGCATGACTGCAGCTCTCCCCTACGTATAACAATACTGTTGGTCTTCAATTTTTGAAGACTTGGTATTTTCTGCACTTCACGTAAAATTATATATTTATTTCAGTAATTAAAAAAGTCGACCATAAGGACATAGTCAACATGGTTTTTTTTCTGAAATAATCTCCTCCTATGTTAGAGGAAAAGAAAAATTATCTTCCAAATATTTAAAAGCCAACAAATCTGGTTGTTTCAGTACCAATTTTAAATACATAGAATTTTATGGCAGGGGAAAAGCAAACAAACAAGTTTTTTTTTTTTTTTTTGGTAAAAATGTTAAATTTTATACCATTTTCTTTTGTGACAGAAGTTACAAAACAAACTAGTAGCAGATGAAAATAAACTAAAGCAACAACATAGAAAGAAAGAAAAAGCAATTCCCAGTGACCACAGACATATTTAGACATGAACATATAGAGAAATCTAAAGGACATAGAGAAAAGGCTTGACCAAGTGATGACATTGCCGCATGGGAAGAAAACCTTTGATATACCATGAGACCACGCCTTGGTAGATATTGGCTTGCCCGCAGCGCTACTCCAACTGATTGGAATCCATCTCGCACAGCTTTGTCAGTCCTAGTCAAGGAAACTCAAGTCTCACGAACCACCACCGATGGACGGAGAACCCGAACGCCAAGAGCTTTCAGCAGCTATACACTCTAGAGAACCCTAGAAGCGCCATCTGGCTAGTCCAAAGAACACTGAGAACTACACTTATTTGGTTCGACTTCGGAAGTAAACGCGAACCCTAGCAAAAAGACGGGTCTGGTGAGAGCCACATCTCAATGATGTCCAACCAAACCTACAACATGGACAAACAATTGGCCCCCCCACTACTTACCAAATGGACAAGCAATGGGGCTGGGATGACCAATCGGAACACGAGGCTCCTACGAGGAACCGGGAATCCGAAGACCCAAGAACCCTGACTCGTGCTAGCATCGAGAACCAATGATAGCTCCATATTGCCTCTTCAGCAAAACAACAACGGAGGAGAACCGACGAGTTAACCGAAGAGACGGAAAGGGGGAGAGAACCCATACGCAGATGGGCACAGCAGCACCAAAAGCGGCGAACCCGGGATAACAAAGCCGGAGCGACGCCGGAACAGCCCCTGGCTGGTCATAGACGGCCAGGCAGAGAGACAGACACTAGCAGCCGCACGAGCAAGCGCCAAAGCTACCGCTACCACGCAGTAGCGTTCACCACGACGAGCACGCCTTCGGAGACCAACTGGCCCGAGGTCCAACTTGACCGGAGGAAGAGACGGAAAACCAACCACTCGACGCCGAGCGAGAAAGAAAGCCGCCTCGAACCGGTCCACTCCACCGCAGATCTGAAACCCTAAACACCGAGAACCCCAGATCTGGGCGAAGGAGTCCTAAACACCCGGCCACGCGCTCCCACCACCGGCAAAGGAACCAGATCTAGAAACGAAAACCTCAACCCGAGCCTTTGCCGGACCCAAAAAGCCGACTTCCAGACAGCTCCCACCACCGCAGCACCCCTCATCGTGACTCCATAGCTCCAACGAGAGATCCAAACCAGACTACGAAGAGGCTAAGTCCGGATTGCCTCAGTTACAGAGCCACCAACATATCGGGGGAGGAGGAGAGCTAGCGAAGAAGCAAAGAAAAAACAGAGGGGGAGAGGGAAGGCCTCCGACGGCGGCGAGCCGCCGGAGCCACCAAGCAGATATGAGGTCGAGACTTTGTTGTGTTTTTACTTTTACTTGCTTCATCCCTTACATTACTACTATTTCAACAATTATCAAAATGTTTTCACTATTCTCAATTTCCCATCTTGGTGAATTATATGTTAGTTTATCATATACCACGGCATGTTGAGTGTTAGTTAGCATCAAACTATAGGAGGGTAGTTGTTCAGTATTGTAAACAAGCAAAAAGAGAAAACATGGCCACAAAGTCAAGTCGATTTCACATATCATTTGTTAAGTCTATATCCCTCTCGATTATAAAATGATTATAATAAAGAAAAAGAGAGAATAAACTGTAAAAATAAAGAGACAGAGTGAGAAAGGAACATAAGGGAAGGTATGAAGTAGAGGTGAAGATGCATGCGATGGTGTGTCGGAAAGGCAAAGCACATGCTCCACAACTTGAGCTTCTCACTTGCGTCAGGGGTAAGTATCCTCTGTACCTTCTTACTTTTCATTTATTATGTACCACCTCACTTCTCAGAGCATCATTAACCCTAGCAATTCATTAGGGGTGCTTAATTTTTTTCTTTTTTTTTTAATTTTTCTCTTTTCTGACTAAAAAAAAAAAATTAAAAAGACCAATCGCGGATCGCCACATGTTGGTGGAACCCGCAAACAGAACAAAACAACGACGCTTAAAGAAGCATCAAAAGCACTGCTGCTTCTTCTTCTTCTTCTCTTTCATTTTTTTTAATTAAAAAATTGTTAACCGCTCCTTAAGCAACCATGGATAATGGTGGTCTCAGCCGCTGGATCCCTATTCATTACATAATATTTATACTATTCAATTATAATATGAAAGTAATTTTATTGCTTAGAACTAAACTTAATTGTCAAAATATTGGGGGTGATTGGTTGAGATTTATCTCCTTACTTTAGTTTTATTTACTTTTAAATCACTAAATTTTACCAATCATGTTGTAGCTTTATTTTTAATAGTTAAAACCTAAATCAAGTTTCTATAAACTTTTACCAATCATGCTTTAACTTTATTTTTAAACCTAAAGCAAAAAAAGTAAAGCAAATTTTTTTTTAATGTATTTTAGGTAAAAAACCTAAAGCTTTCTTTTATAGGCTGTAGATTCTGTGAAAAAAAAACTATCTATAATATCAAATAAATTAGATAATCATAATTAAAAGCATCTTTAAATATTTAATTCAATTCTGGGTGTTGTAAAAATTATTGAAATATTTTAAATAAAATATATATTATTTACATATCACATTTTAAATAACAATAAACTTTGAGAATTTATAAAAAAAATATTAATGTAAATTATTTAATTGATAAAAAAATAATTATTTTATATATACATCACATATTTTATTTTAAAATATCTACAGCCTATAATTTACATCTACAACAAATTTAACTACATCAAAAATCTGAAAAAAAATTTACAGTAACAACTTTACAGCTATAACTAATTTACCTACAGCTAAATTTTTATAGCTAAATTTTTAGAGCCATAGTTGAACCAATCATCACCATTATCTTTTATGTTTATAGACAGCCGTAAGAAACACTGTCCCTCAAAATATATTTTTTCCATAATTGGTAATGTTGGGCTTATTTGTGATATAATGAGTTATACTTAATTATAGAATTTCTAGTAGAATGGACAAGATGAGGCTACTTTGTATCCGTAAACTTATGAACACATAATCAAAAAGTGACTACACCCAAATATCATTTGCTTTTTACATTATAAAGAGAGTTCTTATTTATAAAGTTATCAAAGTTTAATGATTTTCTCTTATCTACAGTCTCTCTCATGCACGACGTTACATACAAACATATAGAGATTATTTTCCTATTTATGAGGACTTTAATCGTTTAGAACCGATGCTGACTCGATTATCAGATATGTGTTCTATTTCCACATGAGAAAAGGATTATGACTCATGCAAGCCACACATTTATGTGATAAGTGAGTTTTATCTGCTTCGAGAGTCCATTATTAAGGATCTTGTTAATTAATGACGTCATAGATTTTTGTTTAACAAACAGATAACTTTCGATCTGTTCACTCATGGTAGATCTCAGACAGGGGTTTTTAATTTTTTTTTCCCGTATTTATGTGCTCGTAGTTACGTGGCCACGGAAGTCCTTGTAACATAAAATAATCTGATAACAATAATCTTGGTGGTATCCCTTATATAATTTGCCAAACATAATAAAATATGAAGAATATTTACACTAAGACAAAAAACTACACTAACTTAAAACGATTTTCTTGTACTATAAATAACTATAGAACCTCTTTGGATCCAATGCCAACAAGGTTTATCAAACGAGCATTCCGATACCATTATATTTTTAAAATGTTTTAGTCCATATACATGGACTGCAAGTCTGCAAAAACAACAAGAAAAGGGAAAATAAAAATAATGATTGAAAAGAAATATCATCACGCAAAACCTTAAAAGTACTATCGACGTCGTGTCATCCTCCTCTTCATCTACATCATATAGTTCCCACAGTTTTCACATCAATAGTTAACCATTTT
>NW_013618381.1:0-4272 GCF_000695525.1 Brassica oleracea var. oleracea
AGTACTCAGTACAATCGGTATAACTCGGTATAACTACACTCGGTAGTGACCTAGATTGATTTTTATTAAGAAGTAATCAATAAATCAAGAAGTTGTGACCTAGATTGATTTGGATCAATAGAATAAGAAGTAAAGAATCTGATACCTGCTTGCCTGTAAGGAGAAGCTCCAAGCCTATAAGCAAACCACCTTTAGCTGTTTGTGCTTATGGTCTCCCAGAAACGGATTAACCGGAAGCCTAGTTCTGATTCCGCTGTACCCGGGGAGATGTTGGTGAAATACACAGCTTAGCAGATCTCATGGACATAGCTTGATCTTCGACTGAATAAGTCGTAGATTGCGGTATATATAAGAATCGAGAAATAGATCATACATGAGGAAAACAAAAGGAGGTGAAATGATACATCTTGTAAGAACGTGTAAAGAGCAGAATCAATGATTTTAGAGTGGATAGCTACTGCAAAGTAATGGAGATTTGGAGAGAATGGAACAATGGCTATGGAGAGGAATCGTAAGAGACTATTGACTGAGGAAGGAAAGCGTGGGTTTCGTTGGAAAGTGTAACATGGGTCTCAAATGGGCCACCTCCAAATTTTAGAAGATCAAAACACTTGGCCCATGTCGATAAAGAGGATGTAACGTGGCAAAATAGGGGCATCTAATTTGTTAATTTTTTTTAGGACGTGGCATGCATCTTTTTTGAGCATATCCCCCTTTAAGTATTGTTATTATTATTATATTATTATCATAATTTATTAGTTACATAAAATAAAAGTATCCAGTTTGAGAAATTAAAGAGTCATCATCCCAATCTCACTCTCTCGATTTAATTCAGTTTGTTTGTACATAAAAGCACAAATTATTATGATTAGAGCAATCAAGTAAATATATTTAGGGGTGTCAAAATGATCTAGCGCTCACGATCTGGCTCACCTCAGCTCGTTTTTTCATGAGCACGATCTCTATATTTTAAGCTCATTTAATAAATGAGTTTATTGATCAAGCTTAAATTAGATCACGAGTTACATGAACGATCTTTAAAGAACATCAGCTGACTCATGAGCTTGTTCATTTTTTACTTACAATAATATATAATATATTTTATATATTATATTTGGATAATTTCTATTTTTTATGTAAAAAAGATATAATTTCTATATTTATCATATTTATCTTCTAAAATTAAAATGTCAAACCAAATCTTTTTAAAAGATAATATCTATATTAATCATCTTTATCTTCTAAAATTAAAATGTAAAACATACATATAATACATTGAAGATGAATTGACTCAAAACTCTCACGAAGAATAGGGATTTGGATCATTAGTTTTGTTTTTATTTAATTTATATTAGGTGTTGTATTTTTCATTTTTGTCATGTGTTAGTTTCTATTTAGTATTTAATATTTATGTTTAGGATTTTTTAATATTCAAATTTTGAACAATATTATAGAAGTTATTCTATCACTATTTTATTTTATAATTATTATTTTTATTTAGATCACGAGTTAGCTCATTTAACTCATGATCTAGATGATCTGAGTTCGAGTTTACATATTGAAGCTCATATAATAAATGAACTGAGCTGAGCTAGCTCATGAAAGAGCCGAGCTCACTATGAGTTGAGCAAGTTAGCTCATTTTGACACTCCTAGTTGTTGAACCTAAAGGCTCACCGTGGAGGGTGAACCCAAGAATAAGTCTTTAATATATATGAACTAAAACCAATCGAGTTTTTTTTCGAAAACGATGTTTTATGTTCAGTATTACCTTTATTATTTCGTATTCTTTAATCGAACATCCAAAAAAATATTTAGAACCCAAAAAAACATTATAGTTTTACACCCTTGAGTTAAATTACCTAGCTGGAAAACCAAAATAGTTATGACTTAAGTTTGTGGAACTCCGTTAGTTCGCCAAGGACTTTATCATAAGTAATATTTTCTACCAGGTGCTTTGCCCGCACATGCGGGCATAATCATCTTACGAATACTTATTATTTTATGTCTTATTAAACCAAAATTCGGCATTATAAAACACTAATTGGTGAACATGTTGAAGGAAAAACATTATGGTGAATTCTCTGTTCCTCAAAATTTATACCAGTTATGTTGAAATTTTAGTCAAGTTATTGAAAGGCAGATCCCACTTTTTTCTTCTAAATTCTCCATGGAAATATGAATTTATAAGAAACAATTTCACTGTGCAATGTGGATAAGGAACGAATTGAACAAAAATTCGTATTTTTTTTATTTTTTCAATTCCTTAAATGAAATTTTATTTTTTTATTTTTTTCATTCTTTTAGTGGTCACCAACTGAAGCTATAGTGTTTCACTGATTAAACTTAAACTGGTTTAAAGTAAGAACAAGAAAATTTGTTTTGAACTCAATCACAAGTTAAGTTATTATTTATGATTTTAAATAGTTAAATCAAACATCAAATTATTTATATATGTCAAAAAAACGTTCATCAAACTATGTACTTATTATTGTGTTAAAAGATTTAAAACACTCATATATTAGAAATAGTTTAGAAAATATCTTTATATAAATATTTTTGTTTGACTAATATTTAATTATAAACTGTTTTATATCTTAGTTTTTTAACTTTATAATAAAAATATTGTTTTCGGGTAGAAACACAATATATATAAGAATTCTCATAATTTTTAAATATATTTTCACAATTTTATTATATTAGTTTATAATTAATTATTTAATATAACATATAAATTTAATATTATTAAAATAAAATGCGTGTTTTATTATATATAAAATTCATTATTCATTATGGGTTTTGTGAAAATTAATAAATACTCAGTTAAAAACTAATAATAAATCAATGACCTATATAAAAGCTTAAAACCTAATAAAATATGACAAATAAGAAAAGAAGAAATTTAATATAACATATATATTTAAATATTAATAAATCAAAATTCGTTTTTAATTATATATAAAATTCATTACGGATATTTTTTAAATTAATAAATTAGTGATTCAGCTAAAAATTATTAATAAATCAATGACTAAGCTAACCTAATAAAAACATAACAAATAAGCAAAATTGACAAAAATCATGGAAAACATGACAAATAAGCAAATAAAAAAATTATATATCTAATTACATATTTTATAGTTATATTATTTAAATTAATAAATTATGGACTCAACTAAAAACTATTAATAAATTAATGACTCAACTTAAACCAAATTAAAACATGACAAATAAGCAAAATTACCTAAAATCATGGAAATCATGACAAATGACAAATGAGCTATATAGATATCAAAATAAATAAATTAATTAAACTAATGATTTATCCTATAACTATAGAAATGATTAAAAATAAACAACTTAACTATTTAATCTGATTAATTCAGATATATTACTATACTTATATATAAATATTATAATAATCTGTCTTTAATCAATATTTTCAATAAAAATCAGAGATATTAGCTATAATATTAGTCAATAAAGTTATAAATGAGAGAAAAATAATGATGATATTATCGGTATATATTATTAATATTTATTTATTAATTAAATGTCTCAAATATCACGTTTATTATATATTAAAATATATTTGTAAAAAATATTAGTATATATATCGGTAAAATAGGTTCATGTTTATCATGATTTTAAATATCATGATAAATATATAGATATCAAAATAAAAAATAATAATGAAATTAATTAAACTAATGATTTATCCTAAAATCATGGAAAAGATGACAAGTAAATTAACTAAAATCATGGAAAATATGACAAATAAGTCAAATCACTTCATAAATAATAGTATAGATAAAACTTAAATTACAAGAGGCTCATATGCAATAATAGCCCCTGTTTTAAAAAAAAAAAATTCTGATGCAAATGTCCCACTTTATTTGGAAACTATTATTACTTTCAGATTATTTTTTTCAACCACAATTTTTAAGAACTAGGCAAAGCAATTTAAAATAGTGCAAAACTATAACATATCCGTTTATTAAGAAGCTATTACTGTTAATTTAAATATTTTCGTTTAACCCGGATATCCCAGTTCTTCGAAAAGTCCAAATTGTTTCTTTTTCATTTCATCTGTATATCAAACATTGTGGCATTGTGTTATATAACATGTATATTTGTCATTATGACTTTTTACTTTTTTAATATCTACTAACTAAAATTTAAAGTCTTTTTTAGTCAATTCACTCTGTGCAAGGCGTGAATCTTCGCCTATTATATTATAATATATAACACTAATCATCAAAAACAAAAATAT
>NW_013618382.1:0-4272 GCF_000695525.1 Brassica oleracea var. oleracea
GGCTGCCCTGGCTTGAGATAAGCACAATACGGTGTGAGGGTGTCGAAGTTCTCTTAAAATTAATTAAAACAAAACAAAATGAATATGAACATGAACATAATAAAAAACATGAAAAACATAGTATTAACTATTGCGTATAGCAGATCTATAGCGGTTAGCAGATCATATAGCACATTAAAAACAGAAGACCCTATGAAAAAACTAAAAGGTTGACGGGATGAAGATAAAATAACAAATTACAAATTTGAAATAGAAGATTCTAACTTGCCTTTAGATTGTATTAAAGATATAAATGTAGTAATAGCAAGTAAAAATTATATAGAATCCTATGAAAAAATAAAGAATCTACTAGATTATTTATATGATATAAATAGTAAAGGTTATATAAATCAAACAGATTTAAGTAGTTACATGCACTTGAATGAATGTATAGATAAAGTAGCGTTGAATTTTGAAAGGGAGGAATTATTTACAGATATTACAAAAGGGTGTATTAACAAAGAATTAACAAAAGTTAGTAAAAGAATACCTGGTAAACATATAAGTATAAAAAATGCGGTAGAATTATATAAATGAAGTTTTAATATAATAATATTAAACCTATTTAAAAGTACTATGCGTGTATTGAAAGAGTTAACAGATGAGGGTTTAAATGGTAGTGATCTGTATATTGATTACGATTCTTTAGGAAAAGAATTATTGAGTAAACTAGATCCTAGCATAAGATCTAGATTAAGTAAAAAAGGTTTAAGTATAACTCAAAATATTTATACAGGTTTTGATACAGAATATAGAAATATAGATATTATGCATAATGAATTACTGTCAGTTCAGTTGGCTGTAAATAGTAAAACAATGATTCAGTTTCCTCTATTGAGAGAATTTGATTATAATAATGTAGAAGTATCTAGTGGTCGTGATTATGATAATAGCAGTAAAATAACAAAGTTTATATTGAGGTCGGAAGTAAAGGATTATATCAATGAAACGATAAACTATATAAGAGAATTAAAATATGGTGACTATGATGCATCGTTAGATAGAATAGTTAAAGGTTTAATTAGAAAAGATGTAAAATCTGTAAAACAGGAAGATTTTATAACATTTATATTTGATCGAAGCGTTGTAAAGTTAAAATATATTGAATGTAATAGATTTAAGTTTAAAGATATAGTTAAAACATCTAATTTTATGGCTAGAGATGATTTGGAAGAGGATTTGATAACATTGAAAGATTTGTTAAAAAGTTTGAATGAATATAGTAATGAAGAACTAAAAGAATTAGATGAAATAAAAGATTCATCAGATTTAAGTGTATTCTATTCGCAATCTGATGAACCTAAAGATGTAAAAAATTCAAAAGAAAAATATGATTCTATGAAGAGAAATATAGAAAATTTAGCATTATCAAATATAAAAACAGGAAGTGATTTGTGTGATCCTTTAAATGTATATGATGAAAGAAATAGAAAATATAGTCGTACAAATAATACATCGTATACGGGTGAAATTATAAGTGTAACTAGAAAGGTGAATAACTATTTATTAATGCATTTTTCAGCAGCGGATATAAGTATATTGGAAGATTTTGAAGAGTTTAAATCAGAATTTGATATAGTAAATAAGAGTTTTGTAACATTAAATAAACCTATATTAATAGATGGAGTAAATGTAATTTTAAGAGATACTTTATTGATATCTCCTATGGGTTATAAATCATTGAAAAAACTGTCAAATTTATATGATGGAATTAGTAAGGTTGAAATACCAGAAGAATATATAGATAGAATGGATGCATTTAAGCGTAACGACCCTAAAAAGTTTGAAGATTATGCAACACAAGATAGTTTGATAACATTGTTGCATGGTAGCTATATGGAGGATTTTAACCATTCCTTGAATTTAACAGGTGTACCTTTAACACTTTCAGGTTTGAGTAGTGCGTTTATAAAAGAATATTGAAAGGAAAACTATAGTGGATATCAGTTATCGGGTAAATATTTATTATCAAATGTTAGTAGGTCTTTAACTCCTAAGGGTTTGAGCGTATTAAAAGAGATAGGTGTAAAAAGTACCTTATTTATTGCGAATTATAAGGGTGGTAGAAATGAATCATATATGTATGGAATAGATGAAAATAAAACTTGATACGATTTAGATTTGATAAGTGCTTATACAACAGTAATGCGTTTATTAGGTGATCCAGATTATGAAAAAGGTAGAATATTAACAGGTGAAGAATATGAAAAATTATCTTGAGATAGCAAGGTAAATTCCTATACAATATTAAAGGTAGATTTTGAATTCCCTGATTGAGTAAAATATCCTTCAATTCCTTGTAATATAGATGAAGATACAGCAGTTTATCCGTTAAAAGGTTCAGCATATATTACATCAATGGAGTATTTATTGGCACAAAAGCAGGATTGTGACATAAAAATAGGAGAAGTTTATATGATACCATTTAAAACTTATCAGTATGAAAATAAAATCTATTATTCTAGAATATTTGATACTTGTATAGAAGAGATACAGTCACGTAGAAATGAATATCCTAAAGGTACTATAAATAATGCATTGTGAAAGGAAATAGGAAATTCTTTATATGGTTTAATAGTAAAAGGTATAAATGATAAAAAGAAATATGATCCTAGAACAGGGGAGATGAAAAGAATGGATGGTAATGAAATATCTAATCCAATAATAGCGGGATGAATAACATCTTATATTAGAAGTATAATAGGAGAATATTTACATTGTATACAGTTAATAGGTGGTGAGGTCGTGTCGGCAACTACAGATGGATTTATAACTGATATACATATAACGGAATTAGAATTAAAATGTAGTAAACTACCACAGTTTCAAAAATCATTGTTTAGGGAAGTAAAGGCTGTAAGAGGTGGTGGTTCTATATTAGAATTAAAGAAATCTGGTAAAGGTGTATTTAGTTGATGTACCAGAGGTCAATTAAGCGTAGATGCAGGAATTATAGCAGCAACAGGTTTTCAAAGAGATGGGATGGAATTAACAGAAGTTAGAGATTTATTTGTTGAGGTGTTTAGAAAAAATAAAGAACTATATTTTGTTGAAAAGAGACTTAGAAGTGCAAAAGATATATTTTTACACGGTGGACATGTAACTAGTATTTATTCAGAGAAAAGGTTTCGTCTTTTGTTTGATAATAAAAGAGTTATAATAGAATCAAATCAAGGATTGCTTGATTCAAGGCCTTTGAATAGTGTAGATGAAGGTTTATTGTTGAGATCTATTAGTAAAATGTCAAAAACTAATTTATATGCAAAAAACGTATATAATAAGCGTGCAGGGGTATATAAAAACAGGTTAGATATAACTATCCGGAGTTTTTTGAGAGCTTTACTAAAAAATGAATTAAATTTGAATGTAAAAGAGTTTAAAGATTATAATGAAATAATAGAATTTCTACAAGGTTTTAATAGTAAAATATCTATAAGTGTAAATAATATATCACAATTAAAAAGGCGTGGAAATTATATTAAGGTAGTAAAAGATGCTGAAAATGTAGAATTTGTGGGGTATGTAAAGAGCAGGTTTCCTGAGTTTAAATCAGATGATTTCTTTAAAAATTAAAAATTAAAAATTAATAAGTAAAAAGTTAGTGTGAATGAGAATCTGAATTGGATGGAATTATTAGAGACTTAAAGTGTTCTATCGTTAAGTCCTATTTAAAAAAATCAAAAAATTCTATTCTAATCAAATCAAATCCTTAAAATGTGACAATTTTTGTGACATAAAATAAAGAGAAATGTGACAAAAACGTTATAGAAATATGTTAAAAAGTCATAAAATAGTCATAAAATAGTCATAAAATAGTCACAAAAGGATATAGATGTAGTAGTCTTTTGTAACTAGTATGAGTAAGTAAAAACCAAATAAACTTCTACGGTCATAGCGATTTATAAAAGATGAGGTAGTGGGATAGGGGGTAAAAAAGTGGTATTAAATAACCTGGCCCCCGCATGCGAATGTAGGGGCAAGAATCGTCTTATTAAGAAGTAATAATATATCTGTATCGCTATATAATTATAAGACGGGTGCAATTCCTGTGCGATTCACGTTCTATCTGAAAAGATAGAACACTAAAGTCACCCTAATTAAAAAGGGTAAATAAAAAGAAAAAGAAAAAGAAAAAGATTAAATAGGATTGGATAATAAAAAAAGAAATAAGCGTCACAACATCCGCATAAAAGATTTGTACCTGACCACATAAAAGATATGTACCTGATCACA
>NW_013618383.1:0-4258 GCF_000695525.1 Brassica oleracea var. oleracea
TTAGATAACTCCTAAACACCAAGGACTTTCCTATTTCCTAATCCATAACTCGGTAGGAAATAGATAGCTTGATATCCAAGCTATTTCAAGCTTATCCCAACATTCTCTCCCTTAAGCTTGAAATCCTTCTTTGCTAAATCTTGAACTCCAATGAGGCCACGCATTTCGACAAACTTTTTTCTTCCCAAAGACTTTGTTAGTATGTCCGCCTTCTGCTTATCTCCTGAGACATGCGCCACACTTACTTGCCCCTTTTCTATACACTCTTTTATAAAGTGATACCTTGAGTGTATATGTTTGCTTCTTCCATGGAAGACGGGGTTCCTGGACAAGGCAATGGCCTACTAATTGTCAATCTTAGTCACCACTCTCTCACACGGTTGCTCAGTGACCTCGCGTAACAACTCTTGTAACCATGTAGCTTGTTTAGCCGCTTCTGTCCCTGCCATGAACTCAGCTTCGCAAGAGGATAGTGCAACAGTTTCCTGCTTCTGTGAGCACCAAGTGATCAGATTTTCACCGAGGTAGAAGATGTGGCCAGTGGTGCTTTTTCAATCATCCGGATCAACGTTATAACTGCTGTCACTGTATTTCGCCAGCTTTGGGATATCTGGTGTTGCACGAGTAAACACTATACCAAGAGAAGTAGACCCTTGAAGATATCTTAAACAATGTTTCATCGCTGCGCCATGTGACTCCTTCGGTTGATGCATAGAACAACTCAAGATGCCTACTGCGAATTATAAATCTGGCCTGGTGTGAAGGAGATACCTCTACACCCAACATTCCTTCTATAGGCCGTAGCATCAATGTCTCTTTCATATTTGGGTTTTGAAAGTTTCATTCCAAGCTCCATCGGTATGTGAGACATATTGCAGTTCTTCAAACCGCTCTCCTCGAGAATTCTCAGCGCTTAACGTCTTTTGTTTAATGTTATTGCTCCATCGAACTGACCCACTTCAATTCCGAGATAGTATGTTAACTTACCAAGATCACTCATGTCAAACTTGGAAGCCATCTCTTTCTTGAACTCATCAATGATCCTTGTGTTTGCTCCTGTGACAAATAAGCCATCAACATATACCGCAACAACTAGAAGGCTGTTTTTCACGATCCTCCTATGTAGGCTCCTTGGAACATTTTTTAAACCCCAAATCGTGAAGAATTTTATTCAGTTTGTTGTTCCATGCTCGTGGCGCCGGTCGCAGTCCATACAAAGCCTTGTGGAGTTTATAAACCTTTCCTTCACTTCCCTTTACTTCAAATCCTTCAGGTTGCATTACATATACCGTCTCGTTTAGCTCCCCATGCAAGAATGCAGTTTTGACATCTAAGTAATGAACCTCCCATCCTTTAGTTGCAGCGAGACTGATAAGCAACCGTATAGTCTCTAGTCGAGCTACTGACGCAAATACTTCTTCGACATCAATTCCATATTGTTGTACATACCCTTTAGCCACTAGACGAGCTTTGTATTTGTTGATTGTACCGTCAGAGTTACTCTTAATCTTAAAGATCCATCTTAGACCAATTTGCTTCACACCACTCGGTAGATCTACTAAACTCCACACCTCGTTCTTAATAATAGATGGATCTCATCTTCACACGCCATAATCCACTCTTTCAGCTCGCTAGCTTCACGATAATTCCTTGGCTCATTGTTTAGGTATAACAGCACGATCTCTCCTTCTTCCTCGGCAAGCATCACATAATCCTCTAGATATTTTGGCTTTACATGCTGCCTCTCGCTTCTCCTTAATGGAATGTGATCGCTAACAGCTTCTGTCTCCGTCGGGTTCTCTTCTCCAAGTGTATTATATTTATCCTGTTCTTCTCTCACGTTGCTTTGTTCTCTATCGATGCACTCTTCACGTCACAAATGTAGTGGTTTCCAAAGTCTCCCAAAGATACAACGAACTCTCCTTGCTGCTCTGCATTCGACATGCTCCAGTTCCACCCCTTAGAATCATCAAAAACAGCATCCCTACTTACCACGATCTTTCGAGTCTCAGGGTCCAGCATACTGTAAGCCTTTGAGCCCGGTTCCGTTCCTTAATGCACCAGCATCTGTGATCGATCATCCAATTTCTTCAGATGTGCTTTTTCTGTCTGCGCATACCCGATGCATCCAAAGACCCGCCAAGACCCGCAAGTGTGAGATATTAGGTTTCCCTGCACGATACACTTCATACGGCGTCTGGTTATCAAGTGATCTTGTTGCTATCCGATTGATCAAGTACGTTGCGTGACGTACAGCTTCCCCCCACATTCGGCATACACTTGTGTTTTAATATGATTCTCGCCATCTCCATTAAGGTCATGTTCCTTCGTTCTACAAATCCATTCTGTTGGGGAGTGTATGGAGCTGTGAGATGCCTTTTTATACCTGATTCTTCACAAAAAGAATTAAACTCATTTGACATAAATTCCCCACCTCTGTCGGTCCTAAAGGTCAATATCTTCCATGTTTCTTGCTCTATGACCCTCTTTAGTTTCTTAAACTTGCTGAATGCATCACTCTTCTCCTTAAGTTGTATGCTCCACATATAACTTGAATGATCATAAATGATCACAAAACATATCGTTTACCTGAGAACGTACTCGGTGTTATGGGACCACAAACATCTCCATGTACTAGCTCTAGGTTTATGGATGCTCGATATGTAGTTGCTTTCGGAAACACTTGCCGAGTTTGCTTTCCAAGAAGGCACGACGAACAGATCTCCTTAGTAATCTGAACACTTGGGATGCCTGTAACGAGTTCCCTTTGAATCATTGCCTTCATAGTCCGGAGGTTGACGTGTCCCAATCTTGCATGCCAACGAGTTGATTCACTTATAGATGTTATTTTCAGACGTGCTGCCTCCTTTAGCCCCATGCGCAACTTATATAAGCAATTTCTGGATCTATTTGCTTTGACAAGAAATCGTCCATCTCGATCGTGCATAGTTAGGTAGTCTCCTCGTAGTCGTACGTTGCACCCAGCTTCGGTTGCTTGTCCCAAACTGATGATAGTACTTCTGAGGTCTGGTATGAAATATACAGCAGTCATCTTCCTCGATTCACCGGTCATGCTACAAAAGATATGGTGCCTTTTCCTTTAATGTCAATTTGAGAATCATCTCCGAATCTTACTTTCCCTGTAACTGAATCATCAATCTTTGAGAGGTATCTTCGATCTCCCGTCATATGATTACTAGCTTCATTATCAAGGTACCATATGTCTTCATCATCGGTGTTTGTTTCATATTTATCAAGGACGCAATTCTTTTCATTCAAGTAGACTACATCGTGCATCATCAGCTCATATGCGTCTTGCGTATCACTGCCTTCGTTCTCTTGAGTCTCATGCAACTTAAGCAAGCGATCTGGGCAATCCGTCGCATAGTGACCTAATTTGTCACAACGATAGCAAGTAATACGCGATGTGTCTCTTGGTGCATAGTAACGGCTTCTACCACGTCCTCTATAAGACGACCTTCCTCCACGTCCTCGGGGTCAATAATCCCTGTTGTACTCACAGTTCGCTTGACTTGTATGTGTTGCCTATGGTTCTGAACTTGAGTACATCAACTTGCTCTGGTCTTCATTGGTTTTTTTTTCATCAAGAATCTTCTCTTCATATGCCTTGAGTCGACCAATAATATCTTCAAAACTGGTCTTATTAAGGTCCAGTAGTTTCTCCAAGGATGCTACAATATGTATATATTTTTTCCGTGGGAGGCAGCTTAGGAATTTCTTAACCAATTTTGATTCCTCCATACGTTGCAGATTTTTAAAAAATTTCGGCTATTCTTCCACCAAACTCATCGATTGTCTCAGTTTCTTTCCTCTTCAAGCGATCGGACTCAGTTATCAACGTCTGTAGCCGTGATTCCTTCACTCTTTATGCTCTGACATACCTTGCTTTGATTGCTTCCCATATTTTTTTTGCAGTGTCGAGCTCACCGAACTGTAAGACGAGTAGCTCAGAAACCGATTGAAACAACAAGCCTATGGCTAGGTCGTTTTTATCTCCTACCGCCGATTCTTCTTCAATAGCTTCCCAAATTATATGAATTTTGAGATCTATATTCATCCTTATGGCCCATACCGTATAATTTGTTGAAGTAAGCATAGGACATTGGATAGAAGATGATCCTCCACCTTCTTTTATTTTTCCGGTTGCATCAACAATATCACTTATCTCTTCCTAAGGCTCTGATACCAAATATAGAATTCAAAGATTGTATAAAGACTAACTCTCTTTATTAATGCT
>NW_013618384.1:0-980 GCF_000695525.1 Brassica oleracea var. oleracea
CAGCCAAGCTTAGAACAATCCGGATTGTGTGCAGTTTGGCTACTGGTACAAAGGTCTCATTGTAATCATCTCCATAGGTTTGAGTGAAACCCCTTGCTACCAGCCTTGTCTTCTTTCTCTCAATCTGTCCATCAGCCTTGTACTTGATTGTGAAGATCCATCTACTAGACACAGCCTTCTTCCCTTTTGGTAACTCACTCTCATACCATGTATCATTCTTTATCATAGCTCCTGCCTCAGCTCCAACTGATTCCTTCCACTCCTTGTCTCTCATTGCCTCTTCATAGCTTCTTGGAACATAATGCTCCTTTTGTATCTGAGCACATGCATCCTCCAGATCAGGAAGTCTCTCAGCCCTCAACATATGCTTGATCAACCCATTGTAGCTCGGATTCAATGTAAGCAGCAACCCAAAGACCTTGTCCTGCTTATGAGTTTTGAGTAATGTAAAAGATAATCTGAGTTTAGATGAGAATAAAGAAGAGATTAGAGTAGCTTAAGAGATTAAGTGACTAATGGAGAATCATTATGAAAAGTCTAGAGAGATTAATTGTTCAGAACTGTCTGATCTTTATTAATGATGAGGTCACATTATATATAGTCCTAGACATTAGGGTTTTTCGAAACACAGGAGTAGATAAGCATGTGAAGTCAAGGGAAGAGCCTTTGCTTTAGTTTGAACCTGCCAATGACTAGCCTCACACGTTCGGGCATCTTCCTGATCCAAGTCCAAGATGCTCTTCCTTTCCAGCCTTTGCCAGCCTGTCCAAGCTGTCAAGTCGCGCCTCCCTTATCCACTCCAACGTCTGGATAAGCCCTTGGTCGAATGTAACTTCACCTCGGTTCATACGAGTTACTCGGTGAAGTTACCGTCCTAGTTTCACCTTGGTACGGTCAGTGTACGAATGGCCCGTCTGTACCATTCCTTAGCTCACTCTCTAATCCCTTTCCTTTCACTCCTTTGCTTTCTCATGTCCTTA
>NW_013618384.1:1184-2797 GCF_000695525.1 Brassica oleracea var. oleracea
TGTCTTGCTGCCTTAGTGAACACATCAGCCAACTGATCTTCACTCCTAGTGTAGCATGGCAAGATGACTCCTACGACAATCATCTGCCTCACATTGTGACAATCAACCTCAATGTGCTTTGTTCTTTCATGGAACACCGAGTTGGAGGCTATGTGGATCGCGGCTTGGTTATCACAAGGCATGGTCATTGGCGTGGCTTGATCAATCCCCAAATGCTTCAAGATGCCCTCGGTCCATACTAGCTCGTTTGTAAGCTTCAGCATGGCTCTATACTCCGCTTCTGCACTTGAGCAAGACACAACCTTTTGCTTCTTGCTCTTCCAAGTCACCAAGTTGCCTCCAATGAATGTGCAATAGCCGGTTGTTGATCTCCTGTCCGCTCTATCACCAGCCCAATCCACATCACAATATCCAACAACCTCTGTGCTTCCATTGCAGCCCATACATACTCCTTGATCAGGTGAACCGTTTAGATACATCAAGATCCTCTCCACCATGTGCCAATGATGCTCCTTAGGTATCTGCATGTGTTGGCTCACCTGATTCACAGCAAAGCAAATATCAGTCCTTGTAATGGTAAGGTAGATCAATTTGCCAACTAGTTTTCTATAGAGTTTAGGATCCTGGAATGGTTTGCTGTCTTCAATCTCCCCCTCTCTTGGTACTTTGTAACCATCCTCCATAGGCATCCTTGCTTTCTTGCCTCCATAAGCACCTGCACCTTTCAAAAGATCAAGTGTATACTTTCTTTGGGACATGAACAAACCTTCCTTGGATCTACATATCTCGACTCCAAGGAAGTATTTTATTTCTCCCAAGTCTTTAATCTCAAACATATATTTAAGAAACTCCTTGGTTGCTATGATACCTTCCTTATCACTTCATGTGATAATGATATCATCAACATACACAAGGAGTGCAATCATACCTGAGGAAGTAGTAAGAGTGAAGAAAGTATGATCTAGTTCAGACTTCTTGAAGCCTCAGCCATTCAGAGTGGTGCTCAGCTTGTTGTACCAAGCTCTTGGTGATTGTTTCAACCCATAAATAGCTTTCTTCAGTCTCAACACGTTTCCCTTCTTCACCAAATGTTCCAAGCGTGGTGGAGGATGCATATAGACTTCATCTTCAAGTTCTCCTTGTAGAAAAGCATTCTTGACATCCATTTGCCACAATCCCCATCCTAGATTCACAGCCAAACTTAGAACAATCCGGATTGTGTGAAGTTTGGCTACTGGTGCAAAAGTCTCAATGTAATCCTCTCCATAGGTTTGAGTGAAACCCCTTGCTACCAGCCTTGTCTTCTTTCTCTCAATCTGTCCATCAGCCTTGTACTTGATTGTGAAGATCCAGCTATTAGACACAGCCTTCTTCCCTTTTGGTAACTCACTCTCATACCATGTATCATTCTTTATCATAGCTCCTGCCTCAGCTCCAACTGATTCCTTCCACTCCTTGTCTCTTATTGCCTCTTCAAAGCTTCTTGGAACATAATCTCATCCAAATTTACCATAAAGGCACAATGGGCTTCAGGGTATTGAGCAAAGGTGCACACAACTTGAGAGGGATGCTCCACTGCCTGGGCATTGTAGTACACTCTCGTGTTTACCCAG
>NW_013618384.1:3707-4251 GCF_000695525.1 Brassica oleracea var. oleracea
AAGCTTCTTGGAACATAATCTCATCCAAATTTACCATAAAGGCACAATGGGCTTCAGGGTATTGAGCAAAGGAGCACACAGCTTGAGAGGGATGCTCCACTGCCTGGGCATTGTAGTACACTCTCGTGTTTATCCAGGAGGAAGGATCCTTCCTCATCACCCTTGTGCTTCTTCTCAATACTGGTTGTGGTTGGTTCTGAACCTGCTCCTCTTGGACACTCGGTTCTTGTACTTCAGCCTGAGCTTCTACATCTCCTTGGCTTTGATCACCTTGATTGTGAGAGCCTGAAACACTATCTTCTCCTTCTTCACTCAAGCCGGCTCAATTTTGGCCATTTTCTTGAGTTTCAGGTTCACTTCCCCCCTCATGATCAAGGTGAGGTGTTTGATTAGTTTCAAAAGGGGCCGGAGAACTCTCTTGTTGGTTCCTACCACCCACGTTTGGATCCTGGTTCATTTTGATACCTAGACCTTCCAAGATCAATCTTAAGGCTCCAGCCTTATCTGATGTCAAATCCTTTAGCTCCTCTTGATTCTTTTCTTC
>NW_013618385.1:0-2431 GCF_000695525.1 Brassica oleracea var. oleracea
TTGTGACTTGGAAAGTCTATTCTAAACCCGTTGTGACACTTCCGGACGTGGCAGAGGAAGGTCATTCGGGCATGTTCTTGTTTGATTGTTGCATGAATGGTTGACCAATGTCTAAAAACGGTTCGGGGGTGTTACATGAGGTCTTTGAGAAGTCAAGTGTTTATATGGAATTGGGGACAAATTTAGCTTCAGTGTACAGGGTTCACCTAGCCCAAAGCCGTGATATTGTGGTTAACTTAAGGCCACTATTTGTCCAGTCATCACATGTCAGTAGAGTTTGCAGTAACTCTACTTTTGTCACTTGCGCTATTCGGTTTCAAGGTCCATCAAGTCTGTTCGTCAGCGAAAAATCTAAGACTGGTATACTCTCCGTTCTTGTTGAGATTCACCGAGTCCCTTGGAGAGATTCGCCGGAGCTAGAGCTGCTCTTGCTCGTTCCGCTTCCTTCCAAGCTTTGCTGGTTGGTCTATTCAACGTCGATTCCGACTTCTTCATGCTCGTGGTAGTAACCTATTCAGGGGTGCATCCTATGATTTCCCACGGTTTTCCGGTTGTCGAGCAAGTATCTCTCTTTCAGTTTGTTATGTCTTGTTTTGCTGTTATATTGGTGTTCATCAAACTGATGAGGATCTTTCCAGTTTTTATCATGTTACCGTTGAGCCTAACTCCGGATGTAATAACTTAAAACCTTTTAATATAATTGTTTGTTTGACAAAAAAAAAGATAAACCTTGAATTTTCAATTTGTTTCTTGTACATACATATCAGTTGTCTTAAGATAAATGGCACTTGAATTTGAAGTATACGGCCCTCTCCTTTCAGTCGAGTTGCTAAAGCACCTCTCGGAAGCGAGAAAGCGAGAAGCAAGCCAGTTCTTACGGACCTATGGCTCGGGCCGGAGCTATGCGCTCTCCTGCCCAATCTGCGTCAACAAAAGAAAATAGACCCCGCTAAGGCGTTCCTCAAAGGAACTCGTCCAACTAGTTGCTTTTAGTTGTGATTGTTGTTCCTCCATGTATTGTAGTGAGTGAGTGCCTGACGCCCAACCAGTACGGCCGTGTCTCTGCTATGGTCAACACGCTCTTGTGTAGGGACTTGCGGTATGCCAAGCCACTCACCGTCCCCATCTCCCCCGTATGGCGGATTGCATAAAGTTCCACCTTCAAAATCTCTCTCCAAAAGATTACGGTCGCCTAACATTAACAAAAGGGCGGGGGGTACAGTAAACTCTAGATGGGGCCTTCGGTCTCTGTTTTTATTTATTTATACAATATCCGTCTCACCATGTGATGCAGCGGCATCTCTAACTTTGGCGCCAACGTAACGACATCAAACAGATTCAAGTCATATTATTTCTAGGATTTGGTTTTATGTTTTATTTCTTTTAAAGATAATGATGTTTTATTACCTTATTGCTTTAGTAAGTTTCCTATTCCTTTAGGGTTTGTCGATGGGAATAGCTATATAAAGGACTCTAGCCATCTTGTTTTAGGGCACGTTTTTATTTTAATAAAAAGGGCTTTGCTTTTATCCCTTGTTCGATTTGATTCAATTCATCAAACAGGAAGTTGGTCTCAAGAAGTTATCGAAAGAAACTCTTAATCGATCCAAGAACAGGTCTCAAAGAACCCTAAATTCTTAGATCGACCGTTCACCCATTTGTACGCTGCGCCAGGTTTGTATCAGAGCTTTGCTACGCTCCGCAACTTTCTCAACCCGCTACGATGGTTCGTACCTATCGCCGTTCTCAGCAACTCACTGATGACGACACCCCAGCCACCAAACAATCTATCGCCGACCTTCAAGCCCAAATCGCGACTCTTGTGACCTCTGTGACAAACTTAATCACGCAACGTACGGCCCCTGCAATCCGTCGTGGACGCCATAAACATGATGGTAATAACGGAGACGCAGAGGGGGGCAAGAATTCGTTTACTCCAGGTATTCAGCAGCATGTTTGCAGTCTCAAAAACAATGATTCAGACTTGGATAAAGAGTATGAAGATTTGGATGCAAAAATTTCTAACACAAGAGACAACGAGAATGTTCAACGTGGAGGACCGATTTTTGATGTTTATGATACAGAAGAAGACGAAGAAAATTTTTTAGAGCAAAACTTTGATCCAATACTTGATGTGTTTGATCAAGAGGTTACAGAAACTTCTCCAATCTATGACATGCTCGATGAACCAAGTCAGATCGGAAAAGGTGGAAGAAGAAAACCTAACTTTTGATGAGCCAATATTTTCTCGAGAAACTCCAACGTTATCTCATGAAGATTTTACTACAAGTACTGGTGTTATATGGGACTTTAATCTCAAGGATACTTCTCCATACTTTCAAACGATGATTGAAACAGTTGGTCGAAGTACTAATTCTTTTTGGAAGAGCAGTAGATCCAACAAAGGAAAAGATCACACTTATGATCTAAA
>NW_013618385.1:2850-4250 GCF_000695525.1 Brassica oleracea var. oleracea
CAAACGATGATCTCTCTTGGTGGACGATCCTTACAAGCTGGTGAAAGTCATGGATACATGGTCGTATTGTTCGAGATAAACACAACCTTCATAGCGTGTTGGAAGAACGTGATAGTGTTGGTGTCTCCACTTGGCTCCTTCCAGGTTTATGTGTTCAATGACGGAGAGGATATGATATTTTGTGGTCATTATTAGCTCCTACGGCGTTGTTGAGTATATTTGGATCCTCTTCCAGTATCACAGTAATTATCACTGAGGAGATTTTGCAGAGTCTCGGAGATATAGGGATCACAAGGATTTCGAGTTTCATACGAATGCAATTATTACGGCTACGGTTCAGAAAAGGGAGTGTGGAGTCAGTTGTTTATTGGAAAGTACTGCATTCTGGAGTTTATAAGTTGAGAATGTGGGATATTCGTAATCCACAAGTGAATTCGAATGACAAAGCCTCGATAGCAACATGGGGAAGTTACGTTACTTGCGTGTCAAGTAAGTACTTGCGGGAATCCTACAGTTGTGTGTTATATATATGTGTTCATGTTAAGCTTCGTACATTTATTCCGCCAACACATATCAGTGTTCGTTCTCTTGTGAGGATTGTGGTGAGATCAGTTCATGGTGAGCTTACTTTTGGTGTCGTGATGATTATTCTATACTCTCACTGCCATGTCCTTGACTTTAGGACTCGTGAAAACAATTTTGAGGACATGAGGAAATATGCATGTTGTGTTGCGTGGGATTTTCATTATACAAAGCTGGATTTTTCTGATCTTCATTCACTCAACATGCAGCTGGGAATAGTCCAAAGCTCTCATTGCTTTGTTGTGTCTTCTCAACATCATGAGAATCAATGGGAATTCTTTCCTATTACGCTATTCCAACTTGGGTTTTGCTATGAAGTTTATATGGGAAATCTTGGAGTTATGCGTACAACACCATTACGAATATCTTGTAACGACTTGATGGGTTTGTGGCTTGTCGAAATCGGTTGTGGGCCAAGCATGTTGTGTGCGTTTACATCCTACACGTCACAGTTTGTGCGTACATGTGCTTCGTCTGTTGTCCTTCGTCGAGTTTTTCATCAGGTGCTTATAAGTATAGAAGCAGCGCTGTGTGCTATCCATATTGGGAGTATATGTGTTCAGCCAAGGACGATATATGTTGATGTGTGGTGTTGTGCGACTGTTTTTAAAGGGAACAAGCTGATTTGGATCATCTCTAGTGAAGCGCTGTGTTTTCTACAAACGAGAATGACAGCTTTTGGGTCAGCTGTTTTTGGAAAAATATTGGCACATGCTTATTATATTCATGATTGTCATCTTACATATGTGATATCCATCGGTAAGGAAGGGATTTTTTAAGGTTGGTGCCGCATGGTGTGGTGTTGACCTTTTCCTTTG